>NC_138154.1:5674280-5726780 GCF_964199315.1 Orbicella franksi | reverse complement strand
AAAAAACTCCGTTTTCCTGCGGCATCTTTTGGAGATCTTTTGTTGCACAAGAAACAAAAGAAGTCTTTTGTTTCGCTGAACAATGAAATCAGCAAAGCGTCACTTTAGCCGCCAGTTGATGGAGCTGAAACAAGTAATATAAACAAATAATTGAACGGATTCTTGGAAAGGGTGCTTAGGTTTTAAAAAGAAGAAGAAGAGAGAGAACGAAAAAAAAAAAATCAACCGAAGAGATATCGAACCACCTTCTGGTGGTTTAGTGATTGGACCGCAGCGCAGCGCGTTAATCGCTTGTGCTAAAAAAGCAGCGTTGTCAGATCACTCCAATTATTTGTTCATCATACTTGTTTCAGCTCCATCAACTGGCGGATAAAGTGACGCTTCGCTGATTTCATTGTTCAGTGAAACAAAAGACTTCTTTTGTTTCTCGATCTCCAAAAGATGCCGCAGGAAAACAGAGTTTTTTTTGCATATGTTATTTCTCGAAAATGAAGAGCAAACCAGCGAAAAAAAATACAGGGTGATGTTTTTCTATTAAATTGAAAACCACATGAAAAAATTCAGGCACTTTTGAGGAAAAAAAAACCACACACACAAAATCGTCACTTAGCATGGTTTTGCACTCACCCCTTCAATTATTAACTTTTTTGTTAAAAAGAAAATTAATGAAAACTGGTTTTAAACCAAAAAAGATGCCATATTTAAAAAAAAACGTGACATTCCCTGATCTATATGTTACACTTTGAACCTGAATTTTAAACAGATAATTTAAACATATCAAAAAAACGTGGTGTCCATAATTTAGCTTCAAAAGGTTATGTGCAAGCATGTGAAATAAATTTCTGTTGCTCAAACAATCTGTTACTTAAACTCAGAGAAATAATCAAATGTAAGTATTACTTTTTCTCTTTTCTGCTGCATTAGCCCTTTCTTACTATCCAGTTATATTTTGTGTTGTGGTTATCAGTGCTGTGCCTCTTTTACTACATTTTTTTCTCTCTACTTAGCATGCTTTAACATACACAGTTCCAAACAAAGCTGTTACAAATAGTTATGTGTATTCACTCATTTAAACAAAAATCTGTTTTAATTTAAGAATATCAAAAATGTTCAGTAAACGTAATGCCCACCGCAAACTGACTTTGTATGGAACAGACTTAGCTTGCTTCAAAACAACACCATTAAAACAACAATGCATAAATTACTGTCAGCTTCAACCCAGCAAGTCAATATCCTGTATTCGCAGCAACAAACTTTTTCATAAGCAGAGTTTAAAACCTAGCAATCTGGATCTCATGTACTTGCTTAAAGGACAACAAAGTCGAACAAATAACAGTACAAACACTATTGGCATTTTGTTTCAAATCATTAAGCCAGAAGGTGGCAAAGGTAATTCCGTCACGCTTTTTTGAGGCTACTACATGAAAACACTAGGCACAAAATACCCCTAAAGGTTATCTAGTTTAGTACATTAATAATATTATACAGCAGTCAGTTAATCCAGTATTGTCAGCACAGCTATTATCCTTTAACTTCTGAAAACTATCCAATTTGGGATTTAATTTGGACAGTTTTTAATAAGGACTTTGAGTAAAAACGCAGAAACTGTCCAATTTGGGAAAAAATAGGACAGTTTGTCTCAGCCAATGAATTAAGCTATTAACCTTCTGAAGATTATCGAAGGCCACACATAACCTTCCTAAGATTTCTGAAGATCATCCGAAGATTTCCGAAGATCACCCGAACACTTCTTAGGATTTCCGAAGACTTGTGATAATCTCTGGCGATCTCCGAAGATCACCGGATATTTTCGAAGCTTCCCAAGTTTTGGAAGATCGAGGGCCCAGTCTGTTTTTCTTCAGTTAATGTAGTTTTCCATGCAAAGCTGTATTACCTCACAAGCTATATGATTAATAAGTAACAGGACTACATGCTTGTCCAATTTGGAAATAATTGGCTTCAAAAAATTCCTCTGACAGACAAATTGGACTTGGCCTGCAGCCTCATCCAATTTTGGCTGTCCTTGGAATTTTTTTCATCCAATTATTTCCAAATTGGACAGCATGTAGTCCTATTACATATACAAATTATTGGGGACTTCATTTTGTTTCAGATCACGAGAAGGTCATAAAGGTTTAAACAGATTTACGTCTAGTTAACCTGGGTGCTGTAGCTGCAGGGACAACACATTTGAAAAACAAAGTCAATTACTTTATTATTCGCATCAGAAATATGACAGCAAATCTGTAAATTTTAGAATGATAAAGCAGTGTACTCTGTCAGCTGATTTGCTCCCAAGTTAACAGTAAATCTGCACCAATAACAATACTTCACACACCCATAACAATACTTTACGCACCCATAACAATACTTTACGCACCCATAACAATACTTCTGAATGCCAATTATGAATTGGTATTGACAGAAGTCAAAAACTGACAAAGACCTGAGATTGCTTTATTTGGAAATTTCAGTCAACAACATGTGTACTTTTTAGAGCCCAAAATTGTTTGCTTTTAAAGATCTGATTCCTGTTTGATCAGTCTCTAATATTTTCTGTTTGGACAGGCTGGCTATGTCCCATTATTTTATGTACTGTACATCAATCAGCTTAAATTTCAATGCAACGAGTCTGACTGAAATAAACATAACAACTGCAATTATTTTCAGTATGACCAAGCTCAGAGAATTCATGCATTGCAAAACCAAAGCCATTAGTGTCCAGACATGGTGATTTTAATTTAAGTCAGTCGCATGTCTGGACAGGAAATGTCAAAGATTCATCAATCAAACAGGAATAAAACCTTCAAAAATACACAAATTTGGGCTGCAAAAATTACACCTGTTGTTGATTTAAGTTTTGAATTAAAGCAAATGGGGTTTTTGAGATTCAGAGGGAGTCTTAGGTCTTAGTGGTCTTTAGATTCAGAGGAGGTCTTAGGTCTTTGGTCTTAGATCATAGGTCTCTAAGGCCTAGTTTTTGAGACACCCCTCTGAGGTCAGCCTGTTTACAGTTCGCTCTGGATAATGGTGGTCTGCTGTTTGCATTTTAACCTTGGTTTGTTAGTCTGCAGTCTTATACCTCCCAACTTGCCAACTTAGATGCATTAATATAAAGCAGGTCACACGCTTGCAGATCAAAAATTACCTGGAATAAATTGGTACTCCTTACATTCATGGTCCAGTCGACTGTACACCGGATCTGCAAACACATAGGTCCTCTGATTAAACTATCAGTCAAAGGAGTCAAGAGTCAACGAATTGCTGATCAAATTGTACTCTACTTTGAAGCCTGAATAGCGCTTCCGTTAGCCTGTGGCTAACACTTCAGTCAGCCTGAAGTCATGTAGCATTTCTCCTGGCCGAAACAGCGTAATTCGGTCTGCCTGAATATCGATCCTATTGAACACGACATATCCTTATAAGACTCAATGATTCACGATCTCCTGCAAATGTCAAACAAAGAGGCAGTGGAGACTAGAGTGACTCCATTTACCATTGTGGCAACGCATATAAAATTTTAATGCCCGCCGCATGATACAATTGTGTATGTTATGGCGGGAACTGATTTTACAGCCTACATAAGTCTACATGTATATATATGAAATGCAGAAGTGGCTTAGAACAATAATTGTCGGAGACGAACCTGTGCTTAGAGCCAATGTTAGGAGATCGTCCAGGCTGTCCTCTGTAGACGCCAAGAAAAGAATCATCTCGTGTTGATTCACGTGAAGCACTGTGAACACGTGAAGCAGCATGAATCCGTCTCTATGGCTATTATGGTACAAAATTCCAGCCAAACATTGAAAGGAAGTTCCCCTTTAAGTGATTGTTTAACACAAACACGCAGCAAAATCTATCACTATCAACACACCACAAACTTCCAGAAGTTTCACAACCCGCATGCGGTCAGGTTCTATTTTATGAGATACTTTTCGTGCTTTTCGTGCAAGTTGGGAACAAGGCGTAACATGTAAACGAGGCAATTTACTTCAACGTCATTGCGCGATCACGCAACACTTCTCCCTCTTAGCAGTAAAGACTAGCGACATAACGACATAACGACATAACATCGTCACGAACGACATAAAAAGGACGTTATCTCGGCGTAAAAAGGACATTATGTTTGTAGTGTGAACATGTAGACATAATTACATATTATTAGGAACGTAACTGATCTTTTCCTTATGTCGTTATGTCGCTAGTGTGAATCACCAGGATGAAATTCAAGAAACACAACCAAAATGGTGGAACATAAACCTGAATCGTTGGCGACTGTCGTAGCTTTGTGGACTCTTGTAACTTTAAAAATAAAATAAAATAAAGCTATTTCGCATACTCCTAAAGCAGAAATACTTACAAGACAAAAATTATGCCATTTTGGCCGCTATGTTGCGAAAGCGAAGCTATTGTGTCTAAAAAGTTTGGAGTGTTCATACGGGAAAATTTTCATCCCGGTTACCGAGATCTCGGTCGCAAAATCCGAGATCTCGGAGGTCTCGGAGGGCCTTAGGGCTTCTTCATATGATCCCGGTCAAACAGGCTGGCTCGGTTTCCAAGAGCTGGCTTCACCACTCTTTCCTTCGTAAAAATTTCGATGTGTTCATATGAAAAAGCGGGCTGGCCTGGTTACCGACATCTCGGTAACTGGGATGAAAATTTTCCCATGTGAACACTCCAGCCCGGGTGACCGGGAGGAAACTCTTTAGACACAGTAGCTTCGCTTTCGCAACAAAATGGCATAATTTTTTTCTTGTATGTATTTCCATTTTAGGAGTATGCGAATTAGTGTTATTAGTAAAGTTACAAGAGTCCACAAAGCTACGACAGTCGCGAACGATGCAAGTTTATGTTTATAACCGAGCCAGCCCCGGTTACCGGCCTCATATGAAGAGGCCCTAACACAGTATGTCAGAACACTCGGCCTCAAAAATGTTGATGTACCTGTACTTTAGGCTCTTCTAACCATGGCTTGGAAATATAGTACACCATGTAACTGCTGTGTTGGAAAAATAATCTACGCAGTAATGTTCGTCGTTTCTAATGTAACATTCAATCCTTTCCATTTCTTTTTCGGTAGTCTTCATGTAATTTCTTTCATATTTCAATGAGGACCCCTATTGCTGGTTTTCAGTGTCACGCAATTCAAAATAGATCAAAATAAAAATCAAAACCGGTCAATAGATAAAGTCCAGAACCTGGAAAATGAAAGAAAGTAATTATGCAAAGACTCTCGCCAAACTTCTGGTCACAGCAATTTTTCTTATGCAAGATATGCGGAAAAATTTTTTACCCAAATTTATAGAGATTTGTATGGAGACGCCATGCTGGTGCCCATCCGTATGGGCACCAACATGGCGGCCGGAAACCAACAGAAACATGTGTCACTGAGTTTTGCTACAAAAACGTGAATTTATCCCTCGAGAAACTCTAAAACATTAAAATATACTTTTTCTAAGACATGAACTGTTCAGATAGCCAAGTTCCCCGAAATAAGACACGTTTTTAACCATCATGACAGCTCTCTTGGCTGCCGCGTCACGCAAAAGCTTAGAAATTCAAGCGTAGTGTATCGCAAAACCAAAAACCCATTCGGAGCGAAAATTTGTATGAATATTAGTTTTCAGCTGCTCTCATACATCATTTAAGTAAAATCTCAGGAAGATCAATAGTTTTGTAGTTCGAATTTTAGTGACGTCATGTGAAAACCAGCTATATGTGTTCTTGGACATCCGAGATAACTCCCACCCCCTCCCCACCACAAGGTACCTTGAACGTATAACTTTTCGCTGTTTCGTTGAAAAAAAATCGAAGAATCGTTTATCTGGATTTACCCGAATTGAGATTAGTTGTCTCTTCTTGGTAGGTAGGTTAGCCCTGGAGGCCCGGCGGGAAAACATTTTTCATTATACTGACACTTTGCCAAGCCTGTCCGGGCAGTTCGCGGCCTGCTGTCACGCGAGACCATATATATGAGGTCTTTACGTTCACGGCTTGAATCTTGAACCATTTACCTCTTTGCATGGTGAATAAATATTCCGGTATCAGCTTCAAACTGTAATCTTATTGATGATTATTTTTAATACTAATTTTTTATTTATTTATTTATTTATTTATTTACAGAAAGCAGCACGGCGTTTAAAGGCTTTGAAATCCAGCACAACGACTTCAGAGACAGACAAAAATAAGTTTTCATTGGTGTTGAAAGCCCCGTACATGTCATCAGAAGAATCCGAAACAGCATCGGAGCACGAAGACAACGAGGAGGGTGCGCCTAGGAGGAAAACTTTAATCACAAGAAAGCTCCCATGGCGAAGCGATGAAATTGACGATGCGTTCAAAAATCTAGATAAGAAAGTAGATCGTAGAAGATCGCAAAAAGCCAGAGACATGACCTTAAGCAGGCGTGTCTCTGCAGTCAGGTCGGATCGTCTGGCTCCACTAGATGCTCCAAGGTGGGCTCTTAGACCGGCAAGTCAAAGTAACGCATAGGAGTCAGAGGGGCCTTAGAGGGACTCATTTAGAATGACAGGGATGACCCCTGAAAAGTTAAAAGTTAAGGCGGTACCATATAGTTTTTTTTTTCTGGACCATACCAGGTATTTTCAATTAACTTTTAAACAGTTTTTCCCTAATTGGATCGATATGAAAATTACACCAGTAATTGGACATGGATTGAAGTTTGGTTTTTTTTTTAGGCAATTGATACTTCCATGGAAACGATATACAAAAAAAAAATTGAAAACTGGTAAAACATGGATTTTGCGCGAACCAGATGTGATGTATTGGCATTATCGGACAAACATACATACACACACACACATACACACACACACACATACACACACACAAACTGATCTGGTGCCAAATCAGGAATTATATAAAATTGACCTATGTCCATTAGTTTCTTTGATTCTTTCTCAACAGGAAATTTTCAACAAACATTCTGTCCTTTTATTTGAGTCCCTCTCATAATTAAGTACTAAACAGTTATAGGTAACCCAGAGGTCGGAAAACAAAAGTAGAGGTCTCGTAGAGCCCTTGCTCTTTAGCAAAATTTCATACGCTTTAGAGTAGAGTCAATTCCTCTGATCATTGCTATTTGCACGACGTAAACTTGAAATCAAATTGCTGGTGCTGTCTATTTCGGTCGAAGTTGACGAGTTCCATTCAAAGTTTTTAATCTACGAATTGTGACAAATACTGTATTCATGCACGCGGTACGGGCGGTAAAAATGGGAACAGTACTACCTTCGGAAATACACCGAAACAGCCGTATGAGAAAAAAATGATTGTATCTCATAATCTTAAGATATGAGAGAGTTTTGATCATGTAATAAGTCAAATTACTCTCGGATTTTGGTCGGCAAAGGTCTTGCGCAAAGTGAGTTATGAAACCGTCTATTTCGACGGAGCATGTTTAGACTATGGTAATCAAAGTCATGTTCCAAAATAGAAATTTTAGTCTGCGGACTCCAATTTACTTAAACGACGTTAATTCAGGCCTCGACTACACGAAATTCAACCATCATGTGATGGAATTTAGACTCCTTTTATTGTAGCAAAAGGTGACTCAGTGGAGTCCTCGACTAAACCACGATTGGCACACACCAGGTCTAACTATGCTGTGTTCTGAAAAGTTTGTAAGATGATGTAGAAGTAGTGGGAAAAACTTACCAGTTACTTATAATTATCCTAAAGTTATTGTATCTCGAAACTTTTTTTTCGGGAGCATTTTTAACTTCGTAAATTAATCATTTTCAACAGTCTTTTTGGTAGATGGAGGATGTAACATTGGATTAGAAAAAATACCCTACCTTGACAAAATTACTTCAACACAATGCAAAATTCCGTCTTGAGTTTGTAAGTTTCAGTTTTTCGTTTCCTAAGGCATTTGGCTGACTGCTGTTGCTTTTTTTTAAAACTAGTTTTGTTGCAGAACACATCACAATTTTATCCCAATATACTATGTGGTTACAATTGTTTGCCATATCCTCAAAGTGGTAAATGATGGTACTGACATTTTGAGCGAGAGGCCCGAGGTTTTTCTAGGCACTTTCATAGCTTTTTGAAGCCAAAGAGAAATTAAACCATAAGAATTATAATGGAGATTCTTACAGTGAGATCACAAGGATTTTGCTTTTTAACCTACTGATAGTCAGTCCTTTGGAGCTATGCTATTTAATTATGATCTTTCTTAGAACAGAGCAGCTCTACTTAACGTTAAACTTTCTTTCTTTAATAATTTTAAATATCTTATGAAAGCCTTTGGATTCTTAATATCCTTGTTTGTAATTTTTTACAAAGTCAATCATGTTGTAAAGCGCAACTGGACATTATGCATTTCATTGTGGCGTATTATAAACTTTATAAATGCAACATATTCCTATATCATGTATTGAAACTGTAAAATAAAACAAAGATGGCTAAGATATGGTATGGATCTCTCATAAACGAACATATACAAAGCTGCGGAGCTCCATAGAAGCCCGCAGAACAAGCGAAAAGCGAGAATCGCGCGAAACGCGATTTGCGAGTCGAAGCGCAAGTGTGACGCGCGGGCGATAAAACCCGAGCGAAACTCGCGAGTGGGTAACCACGAGGAACCACGCGGAACGCGCGGAGCACCTTTGACAAACCTTTGACCTGCGTCACAGCCATCTTCGACCACATCTTTAGCAAACCTTTGACTCGAATCGCAGACAAATTTGATTACACTTTTGACCCGCCTTTGACAGTCCGCAAAGGCGTATCAAAGGATCACCTTTAACTCTAAAAACACAGGCGTTCAAAGGTGAGTAAAAACGGCCTTTCACGCCTTTGATTTGGTGGTAAAGGTTTATTCACAGATGATCTTTGATTCGCGTCACAGATCGTCAAAAGCGTGCAAAGGCGACCTTTACAAAACCTTTAACAACACATTTGACGCGCGGTAAAGGCGATTTTTCGTGCCGTGACCATATCAATGATTTTGCACTTCTCTCTTGTTCAGGTTAGTACGAATCATTACTTTGGTGGAGTTTCTTCTTCTTGCATGCTTACATGTAAACCTCCTAAAAATAAACAGTCTTGACCCTTTTACTCCTTAAGAGAATTTTTACCTGAAACTGAGTCACTTTCAATTTTGTTAAGTTGACGAGTGAGAAGTGTCTGACTTCAGACTTTCAGTTTATTGACAACAAAGATCATGTTTGGTAATTCCACAGATGATTGGACTTTTGGTCTTCTCAGGAAGAAATTATTCATTGGAAACTGTAGGGTTTATCACATGCCATGTTCATGTCAACAAAAGAGAAGGTTTCAATTGCGATTTCTAAAGTATGTTCATTTTATGGGATTGTCCCTCTGTTTGAATGCTTCATGGCAGTTGTTCTTCCAGTTATGTTGGTTAGTTTTCAGAGTTTCTACAAATGCTTTACACTTCGGACACAAGGAACAGAGCTTCAATCCTTGTGAACATTTTTAGATGATCAAATTTTGCAACTGGAAACCCTAGCTTCTAGAGATAAACCAACAACTGAATACTTAACCTTACAAATAGAGCTACCAGGTTTGCATGTTTTCACAAGAGAACTGAAGGACTTGGCAAATTAGCTACACCTAGGGTTGGGAAACCTCCTTTCCATACTTAACAGTTCCAAGTTAGATTCAATAGAGACTGCAATGAACCATCACACTTCAGAGCTGTTCCCTGCAACAGTTTAAATTCTAATTACCGGACACATGAGGAGTACGAACATTTCCTGGGGCTATCTAAAGAGATTGAGGGGCTTGAAAATGATTTTTTGTCCCCGCTTGTACAACATCGAGCTCACTTTAAGGCAAAGACATCCAGGTCCTTATTCATAAATGTGAAAAGTTTGTTGAGAGGTTAAGTTCAGTGACGGTGAACTGTGCAATCATGCAGTAAGGTCATTCTGAAAGGTCTTGCTCACATGGGCAGAAACTTTGGAATCTAAACTGTTCAGTCTGAAGGAAAACTCCACTTCTACCCACACACCTTTGGGTGAGGGGGGATTGCACTACTGATCAGGAAACAGATTTTAACATCAAATTGCACCAGTATGGTGGAGGGAAACAGTGTTGTATTGCTGGGTGTCAAAATGGGGCTGGCATGCATTCAGTAACTAATTTACAAGGAAGGTATGAAGTTGACCCTGGGTTGGCAAATGAACCATGGTTGCTCTTTGTGTGTAATGATCACTTTAAAGTAGACAGGTAGAACCATGACTTCAGCACTGAAGAGTTTCCAGAAAGTCAAGTACATGCAACACAACTGAGCACATCACTTTGCAGTTTATGTCATCAGTCAAGGACACTATACGACCAACACCCTTGCCAAAAACATGTTATAAAAATCTTTGATAAAGAATGCCAGATTCCATGTGACACTGTATCTTCCAGGATATGTACATTTGACAGTCATTGCCTTTGCAAACTCCACAATTGCTTGATTGCTTTATCTGCAGAAACTGTTCCAGTTCAATTGTTCTATCAAGGATAATTCAAGCTCCTTCAGAACTCAAATGTCAGTTTTCTGCAAACCGTTAATGAAGGAAATATACCAGGCCATGGCCACTAAGTTTTTATGTGAAATGACTGGTTAGAGTATTACTGTTGAACAACCTACCTCTTTCAAGTTTCAGTTCTCACTCCAGCGGGGTAGCAGACAAAATCTAAATGGAAGATTGCTGCACCTATTCCTTAAGGATAGCGAGCTTCATTACCAGGCATATATACTAAATTCCAAAGTTAACATTTGGGGCTCACTTGACAAAGTACAAGAGCAAACTGTTGTAAACATATCTTCTCAACTTTACACTACTTTAAAGAGAATTGAACAGTAAAAAATCTGTTGTGGAGTGTGATTCCAACCTCTTAAAATGGGCAAAACTGAAAATTGGATCACCAGACCCACCACAATTAATTGTTGACTCTGAATGTGTTAAGAAGACAGTTCCGAAGTGGCGTACCACGCGAATAGCACACGCGCACACAAAAACATTTTGAATTTAAGTTATGCGTACGAAACATTTTGAATTCAAGTTATGCGTACATTAGTTGCACATACAAATTTAAGTTGCGTGGACATTTATCGGCAGAGTTTTAGACAGTTTCCAGTGAGCAGTTGTTGTGCCTTTCAGAGAGTTTTGTGCCGTTTAGAGTTTACTGTTTTACTGAATTTGAAGTGTTTTGGTAGAGTACTGTTTCTGTCTACCGCTCACGCACATTTTCTGGTGACCACGACAGGAGAAAGGCATGAACTGGTGTTTGCTTTCAGGTGCTGCTTTGTGTTTTGAGTTTTTGAGTTGTGCAGTCATGGCCTCCGATACCGATCATACCGCTGTTACCGAATTTACAGAGGAAAACGCCAAACAAACAGGACTAAGTGGAGTCGAGAAAAAGAAGGAAACGGACATTCTGTTACTATAGACAAAGAAGCAAAAGTGTACTGAAAAACAAAAGTCATGAAACTCCGACATGAGCTGGAAAGAGTTTGTCTTAAAGATTCCAAGTTACCAGTCATCGAAAGCGTGATTGAGCAGCTTTGGACAGCCCTGGAAAATGCACAGGAAGCTTTGGGGGAACTGACTGCATTCTATGTCAAGGTCAGAGATGAATCTGGAAAAAACGAAGCCATTGAAGAGTCGGAAACTGTTGAAAAAGAAGTACAGAGAGCGATTGAAGCTAGGCAAACTGTAATAAAAGCTTGCACGTGCAAAACCATAGATACAAGCCAGCCGATTAGCGTGAACATGGTGGATAGCTATGACCTGCAGCCTGCCCACCAGTATCAGCTGAACGAGAGTAACAGAAATCACGATGACTGAAGCCGATTCTTGAAGCTGTGAAAGGTCCCGACGTTCAGTGGTGACACACACAAGTTTGAAGATTTTTGGGCTCTCTTTACAAGTCTAGTAGACGAGTCAGCAGAGCCAGTGAATTTGAAAATGGCAAGACTACGACAATGCCTGACAGGGAATGTGTTGGAAGCCGTCCGTGGTCTAGGAGTCTCAGCTCTAGAATACGAAGAAGCCAAAGAAACATTAAAAACAAAATATGGCGGCATGCGCCAGCTTCTGCGAGCCTACATGGATCAACTAGAACAGATGCCATTAATCAGAAGTAAAGATATTCACGCTCTGGAGAGGTTTGCAGACCTTGTGCGGATCACAGTGGTAAAACTACAGGTGGAAGGAAAAGACGGGGACTGGCACTAGTTAGTTGCGATGTCAACCTGGTATCTTGGCGATAACACGCAACAAAACACAACAAAGAAATGTAGCAAGTTACGCGTGTTCTCCGGTTTTTCGGTCTTCTTCCAAAATGTTAGAGAGCAACTCCAATTCCGAAAGGAGCTACGATTCTGACGATTCAGAGTACAATTTTATCCCTGGCCACATCAACATTGGCAATATTGAAGTCGAAGACGATGAAAATTTAGGCAAAGAGCAAGTTTCCCAGCGAGACCCAGACAACTACAAACCCTATAAGGACAAGCCGATAGCAACTGAAGAGTGGCTTTCAGAATACAAAAAAAGGCAAGAAATGCAAGTTGAGTTTGAGCGAAAGCTCCAGGATTGTTACGATGGGAAACAACTCGTAAATTTGTGGTGGGTCAGACCTAGAGTGCAGTGTTTCTTGTATTGTTTGTTGTTTTTGACATCGATTAGTCAAGGCTTACTAACCGCTGGTTGCTCTACAGGTGCAAATGTGGTGCATGTAGTGCAGAGAATCTACAGAACCCGAACGAATTCCAGTGCTGCATGGAAATAGAAGAGTGTGTGGAGTGTCTATCTAGTGAAATGGTAATTGAAGAAGTAAGCACAAAGCTGAACTGTGTTACGCAGCATCCCAGATTCAGCCAAGTTTGCCTGCAAAAGTGGAGTTTGTGGTTGGCTGCTGATAAATACAAGACAAGAAATAAGACGAAGTATCGTCAGACTGGAACGGAAAACAGGTAAATAAACACTGTTTTCTTAATTTGCCTGTTTGCACTCACTGAGACTAACATGCTATTCTGATTGTGAAAATATTGAAGTTTGTATGCTGTCCAAATTCTTGCACACTGCACTTTTTGCATGTTAGTTGGCTTGTGTTCCTTTAAAACCCTTTTAGTTGACTTCTAGTTGTTAAAAATTCTCCACTAAGATATACCTCATTACTTCCAGATTGAGTACATTTTCCCACAAAAATATTTGTAAAACTTTAATTAGGATTTGCCTCAGATAGAAATTTTATTGCATTAAATTTATGGACAGATATTTGAGAGTTGTCAGAAAATTTTCCATGCATGCACTCTATCCAGAAAAATACCTCTTTCTACTGTACATACATATTTATACCCAAGAAACAAAACTGAGCTGGATACAAGTATTTTTAAAAATAAATCGAACAAAATATAAAATGAGCTAGAATGTAGAATTCTCTATTGTGACACTACCCTTTCATCTAAATAGCATTTTTTTTTCATAATAGGTTTCTGTGTGGTATTTCCTATTGAGAGTTTACTTGCCTTGTCCACGGATACTTGGGTGGGAGGAGGATACCTTTGCCTGCATGCACATACCATGTAATAAGAACAACATTTCCAGAGGAGAAATCTTCATACACTGGATTTGAAACTGAAGATGTTGAATGATGGAAAGCTCATAGACATTAATTGAACATTGTTTCATAGTTAAATAAACTGGAATATTTATATCTCTGAAGTTGTCATTTTGCTTCTTTAGATTACCTTCTGATTTTTTGGGCACGTGGTCACATTTTTGTGTCCTTTCATAGGCTGCTGACATGTGGAACAGTAGCGGGGCTTTCCTTTAGTGGCCTGTGGTGGCTGCTGGATTCCATGAGTCTCTGTAACTTAAAACAAATGATGTTTGTGTGATAAGCCATGCATTTAACTGAGATTCAGGGGATAATAAAGTGAGCCATTGAAGTCTTAAAAGTGCCCAACAATCTCAGCTGCAGGGTCAAGTGAGGATTGGTCATACTTCCTCACCCGTTGAGTCGACTATGTTGCGGCGACCAATGTCACAGGCAAAAACAAAGTAATTCAACTACTCGAATGCTGCGATGAACAGCTTCGCAAAGACCTCACACGAAACGCAGGAGGCTCCCTCACCAACAAGACTGCTGATGAAGTTATGGAGGCCATTAAAAAACTTGCCGTGGGGGAGGAGAACACAATGATTGCCCAGGTTCAATTGCACAACATGCGCAGGACCGGGACAAGACGATTCGTAGTTTTGGTGCCCACCTTTGCAGCCAAGCTGGCATCTGCAAGTTTCTAGTCACCTGCCCTGGTTGCACTAATGAGGTTAATTACCCGGAGAATGTTTTGCGCGATGTCCTAACACGCGGCCTGGCTGACAGTGAAATTCAACTAGAACTGCTAGGAGAAAGGAATCAAGACATGACCCTTGAAGAAGTCTCCCAATTTATTGAGGCAAAAGAGGCTGGAAAACAATCCGCTGGGCACCTGTCACAAAGCCTAGGTGTAGATGCTGCAAGTAGCCAATACCCTCGTGCCAAACAGGATGGCATCAAGCAACGCAAAGTTGGAGACAACAATGATTTGTGCTCCTACTGCAACAAGCGTGGCCATGGCAAGAGCGCCCTGACCAGGATACGAAGAAATGACTGCCCCGCTTATGGCACAAGCTGTGACCAGTGTGGGCAACCGAACCATTTCACTAGCAATACATTCCTATAAATGAGAAGGCTATCATTTTTGGTGCAAACTGGTTAAGTGTAGAGTGAAAGCCCTCCGAGCAGCTGGTTTGTGCCTCAGGTGAGGTCTGTTTGATCCCACTGACCAGGGAAGCATTGTTCAGGGCAGAGCACATTTTCTCATATACTGGGGAATCTATGACAATAAACAAACAACTCTGTTAATATTTTGCATACACGCTTAATCACTGGAGCCCCGTATCACTTGCTTTGTTATCTCAAAGTGCACTTTCTTATCACTTCCATGGAGAGGGGTGGTGGTGTTTGTGTAAGGGGAGGGTGCAGGGTAAGTGGATATTTCCAGGAACTACATCATGTATATGTAATTCAACTATTACACTACCTTTTTCAAGCCATGTCCTGTCTTTTATTTCACCATGATTGCATCTGTTATAAAGTGGATCATCTAAATTATCGTGCTTGTTAATAACATGACTCAAGAAAGATTTAAGTGGCAGTCCCGCTAAAAGCGGTCCACTCGACTTCGGGACCAAAAATAGTTTTCCTTCATTTTTTGTCAGTGAAAAGGGTTTGGCACATATAAGTAAAAAAGCAATTAATTATTTTCCAATTCCTAATTTTTGCTTTGCTACGAGCCAAAATTGAATTTTCGCCGAACTGAGGTTGCCAACCATGATCAGACAGGTAAAATTCACCGATTTTGTAAAGCATGCCACGTCCCCTAAAATGCAGCTCACGGAATTTCGTTTTCACACGAATTCTAAGGTACATTCATTACTTTGACTGACAAAATATGAAAACTGTTCGGAAAATTCTAAACTTACTAGCGAGGCTGGAAGACACCCTACTCTGAGGCCTTTGATCACATACTAAAATTTAGCCAAATTTGAGAGAGGAAATATCAAAAGTTGGGTCTAAATGAAGGCTAAAAAGCACATCACAGTAAATTTCTTACCTTAATAAACTGTTCTATAAGTTCAAACCGGAGGGTATCTCCTTTCACTGCATGCGAGATCAGATTAAAATCTGCCACAGTCAGTGTATTTACATAACTATTGCTCGTGACAAAACTCATTTGCATAACCCTTGCGCTCAGTGAAAATACTTCTTCTGCCATTCAGGTTCATTTGTTCACCTTCTGAGTAGTGGTAAATAGCTTCCTTTAAGGAGGCTTGATAGTCGAAAAATCGCAAAATTTTCTTATTTTAGAAATATATTTTTTTGCCATCTACAAACATTCTAGTCTCACAAAAATAATCTTTTTTATCCATTTTATTATGATTTCCCTGGTTTTTTAAGCCTTATCTGAAACTGTTTCTTCGGTTGCTATGGAAACCACAATTGTTTATGCATCTGTTTTCGGCAAAATCCCTCGATTGCCAGCTGTTGTTTTGCTGAAAAATTGCTGTTTGAGGGACCTGAGTAAATTCCGAAGCCTGGTAACTAGTTTAGAGCTGATAGAGGATATTTTAGTGCACCTACATGAAGTAATTAGCGTTGGAAAGTAGCGTGTTTGGAGTTTGCGATTGTTTTTGAAATTTACCTCGAGATTTGTAGTGAATTATGCCTCCAAAAAGAAAGTTTAGAAACATCAGATGGAAGAAAAGGAAGTTTACGGGAAACAAGTACACAAGAGAAGTGAATTTGAAGGATAATCCGATCGAGAATGAGCAGGAATCTATGGAACAAAGTGAAGAGTCTGACAATGGAGATGTCACTCGTGCAAAAGAAACCAAGCGACAATCTTCAGATCAAACCGAAGTTAGGTTGCTGCCTGCTTCTATAAGAAAGCTAGATGAGGATTCTGGCGATTCTCAAGAAAGCTCAAACGAGTGGGAGCCAGAAGAACCGGAAGGTTTTCGGTTTATTGACATCGCTGCTCTCGCTGAAGTCTTTTGTTCTCTCTGGTGCCCGCTTTGCAGGTATGGTTGCATAGTTTTTGAAGAAGATCAGAATTCCAAGAAGGGTTTTGCGACTCTTCTCCTAAAGTGTGCCTCTTCAAAGTGCAAGTACTCGAGCAGTTTTTATTCTTCTAGTAAAGTGGATGGAGGTCAAGCTTTTGAGGTGAACAGGAGAGTTGTTTTGGCATCAAGAAACATTGGAGTTGGACACCAAGGCCTGGCAAAATTTGCTGGTGTCATGAACATGTTGCCACCCATGAATGAGAATTCTTATAGGGATCATGTTTCTGCTGTTTGCAATGCTGCACAGACTGTAGCCACGAAAAGCATGACAGATGCTGCTGAAGAAGCAAAACAATTTTATGAGCCAGAAACGGATGGGATTTTTAATATTGGAGTGTCTGGAGATGGGACCTGGAGGAGATGTGGCTACTCACCGGCATATGGGGTTGTTGCAGCCTTATCAACAGTGACTGGGAAAGCGTTTGATGTGGAAGTGATGTCAAAGGAGTGTAGAGAACGCATGGGATGGAGAGCAAAGGAAGGAACTGTTGAGTTTTGAGTGTCGTGGGAAGGACATCAACACCGTTGCCAAGCGAATCACTATGGTTCCTCAGGATCAATGGATGCTACTGGCATGCTTTCAATTTTCCAACGTTCTGTGGAAAATTATTCTGTGCGCTACACTGAATTTCTCGGGGATGGAGACAGCAAAGCTCGCAAACTAATTGTGGAACAAGCTGTTTTATGGAGATGTTGAGGTAAAAAAGCTTGAATGTGTGGGCCATGTCCAGAAGCGATTAGGTTCAAGACTTCGTTCACTGAAAAAGCGAGCAGGGCGCCTTGAGGATGGAAAGACTCGTGGTGGCACTGGACGGCTGTCAGAATCACGTATAAAAAAACTCCAAGTTTACTATGGAAATGCTCTAAGAGATAACACCCATAACTTAGAAGTCATGCAGAATGCTGTGATGGCAATCTGGCATCACAGTCAGTCAACGGATGAGAGTCCAGATCATGACCTGTGTCCAGATGGAGAAAACTCTTGGTGTGCATTTCAGAGAGACATTGCTAAAGGAACTTCTGATTATAAGCATGAGCACCCACTTCCAAAGGCTGTAGCAAATGCTATTTTGCCCACATTTGAAGCCTTGTCCGATGAAGATCTTCTTGCACGCTGTCTTCATGGGGGCGCTCAGAACCAAAATGAGGCCATCAATGCCCTCATCTGGCAGCGGGCAACTAAAGAAACTCACTCTGGTTTAGCAGTGGTGGAGCTTGCAACATTTCTTGCTGTGTCTCACTTCAATGATGGTGTAAGCTCCATTTCAGTCCTACAAGAGCTTGGAATTGAGCCAGGAGCACACCGTACGCGGGCGTGCAAAAAACTTGATTACAACCGGATTCGGCATTCACGGCGGAAGAGCACAGAAGGTGGAAAAAGAAGGCAGAAACAGCTTCACAACTTCAAGAAAGGATATATAGATCATTTGGATCCCTTGGAGGGTGTGCACTATGAAGCTGGTGCCTTTTAAGGCTACCCAAGATACTTAACTCCTTCCAGAAAGACTCTGGTCCACTTTATTTGTATTTTTCTCATTTTCCCGATTTCTGAGGATTTTAAACCTTGTGTCAGTGATATCTCAAGAAATATTTTAGATATGGCAATGAAATTTTCACAGAGTTTTACTCACTAATAGAACTGTGCAATGACCTATTTGTATGACTTGTGTTGTTTTTTAAACTGAGTAATTGCATTTTATATGAAAGGACCCTGAACACTTTTATTGTCTCCTTTGAAAAGGGACAGTTCATGACTGTATTGGAGTATGTGCCTGAAAATAGGTCGTTGCACAGCTGTAAAAGGGTACTACAAGCCCGCAAAATTTTAGCTCCATAGTAAGTAATAGAGCAGAGATATATTTGCCACAAATATAGTCATTATTAGGCAGTCGGAAATGGGTGTGGTACTTTTAGAGGGTGGGGCTCCTCTGGAATTTTACGCATGCACCCCAGCTTAGAGAAAAGTAACACCTTAGACCTACTTCTTTTTGTGGAACATTCAAAATGATAAGACTATAAATGTAACTGTTCGAAAAAATGTAGCCAAAAAGTCCATTTTTAGACTATCGAGCCTGTATACATTGTAGGTCCAGGTTTGAGGTAAAGGTGTCGTTGAAGTTGATCAATTCTCAAGACTTGCGACAATCCAAAAGTAAACAATGGTGGTTGCACAATTCGGCAGTTGCCGAATTCCCAATAAATCATGCTGCAGAAGTATCACTGGGAGAACTTGAAGAAAGTCAAAAGTGGCCATTTACCATTGAGCGGCAAATGAGTCCCGTACTACTGGGAGCTGCAAATAGGAAAATGTTTATAAGGTAAGCTTAATTAAGCTTAATTTCAAAAAATACCTAGCTCTGATCGGTTGACACTGGGAATGCAAATGACACGCTCGAATGGAACTGTGTTTTCGGATGAATGGGCCTTACCTGACTTTCGTTTTCTACTTGATGTTTCAGTGTCATTCTGCTATCGTGCTTAAGTTTGTGAGTAAATTAACTATGATCGATCCGCTCAAAGTTTGACTATCTTGAACGTTGCTTTGGTGACAATGTCACACGCAAACACAGGGACCCCATGTTCGCAAATCATGTTAGACTGTATCGGGTATCATAAAATTCGATATCGTAAAAATGTTGCGGGTAAAATCTAAATTTTAAGTTCAAAATAAATGAGAACTTAGCTCAATCGTTTTCTTTAGACATCCATAATTTACAGCTCCAACTTGCAAATCGAGGGAAAATAGTTTTATTTTCTGCAAGCTGCTCCATACTAGATGTCTTGTATTCTGCAATGCCCGTTTTTCCTGACAAGTTAGATTAAGCGGGTATAGGTGAACGTTGTACTGAAGGGAAAGTATATTGGTTTGTAGGTGGTCCTTAAATTCATATTTTTTTCCTTTAAAAAAAAAAGAAAAATTAAAGAGAAGAGAAGACGCCTGATTGTAGGTTAGAGTTGGAATGAGGGGGTTTTTCCCAGGGCTAAAATATCAGTCAAGAACTGTTGCGTGAGTGCTGTTGGATGCTTTATGCTCCACCAAACGGCGTGAAAAAGAATGATAAATAAAAGGGAAAACTCAACAGGAACAGGAAGTGCTAATTTGAATTGTCAACAAAAGATGGGTATGAAATTGAAAAAGGAAATAGGAACGGGGATATGGGAACGTCAATACTGAGCGATAATTGGGAAAAAAAATGGAAAAGAAGTTTAGAAAACTGACTTAAAACAACGTGAAATTTTTCTTCCTGGTTACGGCTATCTTTTAGGTTCGGGTCCAGTATTTCTGATCCATGTCGGATTTTAGTGTCTGGTTTCTAGTTTCCATTTTTCTTGTGAAAATACTAACTGGGTTTAGAAGAAAAGAAAGGTATGCAACGACGTTTGCGCAATGTCGTCAGCGAAAATAGCAGTTTGCTTTCTGGAAAGCAAGGATGGTAGTGGCTGCGGTGATTTCAGGGGGGCTAATGCCCTAACATCTCTTCTTGAATGTCACGATGACATATCAGCCCATTTGAAGCACTTTCACCTTCCTAACGAAGATGTACTTGAATACCAGATGATCTTGGCTCGTGCAGGTCACTTTTGCTTAAGGGAGGAGAAAGTTCGAGAGATGTTTGTGTGCCTGAAGCATCAAGGCCGCCTGGGAAAATACTGGTACTGCAATAAAAGTGTTTGTCAGCACCCTGAACATAAGGGCAAGCTCGAAGGAGTGAAAGGAGATCGTGTTTTCAATGTACGGCTTGCCAAAGATGTCTTTGATGTTTTTGGGATTATAATTGCAATCGGATCACGTGAGTATCATTTTAATTCTGGAAGAAGCTTTCGTTTATTATAAAACTAGCACAACCATAAGATTATTAGAGGGTATTCTATGCCGCTGCAAAAAAAAGAACAAAACAAAACAAAACAGAAAGAACACCTGATCGCAGGTTCGACCGTAATATTTCTTGGTCGCTTAAAAAGTCAACAAATGTAATCAAATTAAATCAAGCAGCCAATGAATTTTACCTGGTCCCACGACTGCAATTTTGCAAAACCAAAGCGCTGGTGTTAAGAAGGAAATAAAAAGAACAACTCTCAGAGCAACGACGAATAATGTGTCTTTGAGATGCTTGCCTTAACAAGAGTACAGCTTTTTTATCTTAAACAATGTGTTTCGTGACTAAACATTGGCATCATTCCGAAAGCGATGGCACACGATCAGGCTGCCTGTGCAAAAATGTTCTCTGCGTGGAGAGGGTGGGGAAGGGTGAAGAAAAGGGGAAAATGGTATCCCTGGCAAAGATGATTTAAGGCAGGGTTAGGTTACGTTTGACGTTAGGAAAGCGCAATGAGAGAAAAGCTCTGTATCAGTTACTTTTGCCAGTCCCTCTCCTCTTGCGAGTTCATATACCGTACTTTCTCGGTTAAACGCCAAGTCCCAAATAAACGCTGGGTCTCCAAGGTGGAGTGGGTGCAAGTTCCTGTCAAAATGTAATAAATTCTAAGTTCAGGGCGCATTTCTGGCCTACGATAATATAAACTGGAGCAAATTGAAAAGTCAGAAATATATTAAGTTTATCTCGTACTTTGTTTGTTCACATTTCCTGGTGGTGTATGTACAGTAGAGAACAATCACTTTTCTACATGAATTTTTAGCCATCTGTAACAGCTGTAGAAAGCTGCACAGTAGCAAATTGAAGAGTGAATGGCTTTGGCTGAGGACACCGAGGAAAGAAAGTGGACGCGTGGAAGATGAACATCATGGTGTCGTAACAGAGTTGACAAGGTACTAAAAATGTTGCTAATGGTAAAATCCTACGAGAAACGATGGGGCCCCTTAGGGTCCCCTTAGGCATCCATGCTTCAGGAATTTCAATTCTACTATCCCTGTTGATGTTATTAGGGTGAAGTCTTATGTGAATAAGTGGAATTGAAATTCCTGAAGCATGGGTGCCCACGATCAAAAAACACAACAACAGGAGAATGGTACAACAGTGGACCACTGAGGGAACAGCTACTCGCTGGAACAATGGAACAATAGGAGGATTGAAATGCACCAATCACAGCCGACCTTTGTGATATAAATGCTACCGTGCAATCGGTCGACCTTATCGCCTGAAGAAGACTAGCAGTAAGCGGTCAAAACGTCACGATCTACATCTCAAGTGACAACATCATGAGAAACGATAATACACTTCATTACGTTCGTGGCATTAAAATAACTTGTGGCAAATATAAAGAAGTCAGTGAATTTAATTATAGACATTATAGAGTGATCTCAAATAATGAAATTTATTCTGTTTTGTTTCCCACCTCACCACCATTTGTAACCCTGCCGCCAATTGTGCCAAGAAGTCAAGTCCTCATGCATTCACCTTTTCAAGAAACTTGGAACTCTGTGACCAGCCGCTATGAACTGCTCAACTCTGCTGTCATCACCAGTTCTCTGTCTTTCTCCTTCTTCGCAAACCACACCTGTTCTCTGCTTCCATCTCCTATGTCATCTATGTATCTGCCATCCCCACATCGTCATTCGTCCTTCTGAACAACAAATCTAACTGCCTCAATGCATTTAAGTTCTATGTCCGCTTCATCAAGTTCCACGCCTGCTACTTCATTGCACTCAACAGTTCATCTGCAGTCCAGGACTACTATCACACCACAATCCACGTCACAAGGCCTCATTCTTTGAATTTCTTTAATGTTTGCAGTTTTTATTTTACTTCTGCCTTGGTTTTGTATCCATTATCACGCTGCCCGAAATAACAGCTACCCACTCCTAGCCAAGACACTATCACAATAAATTATTCCGTTACAGCAATTTCCAGCCTCTGAACCCATGCAGTCCATCACCTCTGCCACTGTCTTTTCCAGCCAAGAACAAGGACATATACATATACAAAAACACAAAAGGAATTACCCTTTATGCAGTGTCAGACCTGTTTTAGCAATACTGTTATTTTAGTTGTGTGGTGTAAATGACATTGCAAAAGGCCCTCTTGAAGGCCCTCTAGACACTTGAACACTGCGAGTTTTTGCGTTACATAATTCATTGTGTCATATATGTATTATGTTCAGCTTTCTTGTGCGAGCCTGCAATGCTTGTGGTTGCCTCGTGGTTACAGTTGGCCGCCATGTTTTGTAAGGACAGAGATTTGGTGATTAAAGCCTAGTATTTCTGCAGGCAATCGTCTTTTCTCATTTACAACAAGTTGCATTCTAAACTCTGAAATTTATCTACTTATTGATACCACGTGATAACAGTTAATCGAACATTCGATTTGGTGCAAGTAGTTACCTTAGTTATTAAATTTGCATTTCGACCAAGTTCAAATATATGAATTTTATGCTTTTTAACTGATTGGCCTGTGAGAACACACACCTTTGTGTGTATGTATGTGTGAAAAAAGCTGGAAAAGGCAAATTTTGGTCAACCTTTAATTTTCATTGTCAGTGATTGGTACGTCATCAGAACAATCGCTAAATATAGAAATCAACACTCAGCTCTCGAGTCAAACTCAACACTATTGTCAGCTTTTATGCTTTTCATCTTATACAAATTGATAAGTTGATAAGGTTTACATCTACCAACATCTTGCATCTAGCTTTTGCTAATATTTTCATGGTGAAAATAGAACATGAAATACTGAGACAAAGTAACACAACACCCATCTTTTGGAAAAGATTTATTGATGACATCATGTCAAAACAGATAATCGTGGCTTTTTCTACTCCTGGGCTACCGTGCCTAGCTTGGTAACCATCACTTGGCACTAGGTACCAGTCCTACACTATCCCCTTCTTGGAAAGGACCATGTCCCCAAACAAAATGTCAGCAAAAATCTACATTGAAATTTAAGGGCCATCCGACAGGTCCTAACTCGATGACAGACTAGAAGTCTAAATGATAGTCCTGCACCCAAGCGGGTGCACGTCTTTCCCTTTGTGACCTTCGGGGTCCGGGCTCCTCGGAGGGGGCTTCGACATCAGTATTCATCGGGAAAACGTCATCTTCCAGGATGATTATTCCAGGACCATTGGCAACCTTTGTCGTAGAAGGAAGCGAGACTCCAGTAGGTACTGGATCACCCACAATCCAGCTTTCATCCCTGTCACAAGTCCCGTTGAAGGGTTTCAGCTGGTTGAAATGTACTACCCTCCTCTTGACCCTGGCGTAGCTTCCAGCGAACCCAGCTGTACTAAGCAGACAGCTTTGTTATTGTGGGTATTCATTATAATACTTGTGGTTCCCCTGAGAATTCTAAATTTCCCAGTTTTCTCACCGCACAACACCAAGATGACTGCGTCAAAGCGGTCACGCAAGTTAAAGAAAGAGACTAAATCAGTGATTTTTAGAAATCTAAATAGTTAATGAATAAAGAGCAGTATTTAGGTGAATGCTTACTGGTTTATGTGGCTTAACTATCAGACGTAAATTCCAGATGTTTTCATTGATTTCGTGCCCTTCCGGTGGACACAATATAAGGACTTATCTAAATGTATGTCTAAGAGTTTGACTGATAACTCTAACACATAATACCGCACAGAACTGAGACTCGCACAAGTAGATTATTATCATTAAGCACTTTTCTCTTTCTTATTTTCTTACAGGTTTATATGGGACAGGTGTAAGTTTTTTTTCCTCAGAAACTAATGTTTGCTTCAGTCATTTAGAAACCTGTAAACTGGTTAGTTTCTCGCACCGATTAATGTGACATAGGACGGTCATTACAAGAATTACACGACATTAGACCTTGTTAGTTCATGTCGACAGACATAAACTTAAATCGTAGTAACAAGAATTTTGCAATTTGCAATTTTGAATTGTTTATGGATTAGATAAGCTTTGTCTGGCAATCCCTGAAACTTTTCTTTTTTGGCAGTGATAATGATAGACAAGTTTTGTGCATTGCTTTTACTGTGTGTAAGTTGTATTATGATAAAAAATAATTGACTTTTATAACTTATTCGTTAATTTCCTAGCTCCAATGGAAAGCAAGTTATGCAATTGCTTCGCACCCCCCATGTAACTCTTGTGGACATCCGTCTGTAGGTGTCTACCTGCCTTCAATGTCTGCAAGATAAACAAATAAAGCCGCCCTTTTTACTTTTTCTCACTATATTAAACATTGTCAACTTTATTTTTTTTGTTTGGCTTTATTCACTGTCATGCAGCATGTGCATAGTTGTTTGAGGTTTTGACGAACTCTTTACCATGCCCTGTCTCTATCTCCCTATCTCTCTATCTCTCTGGGTGTGGTTCCTATGTCCACTTTTAATGCTCTTACATGCAACATTAGTGGTAACTGTGAACAAAAGAATGGCTTGAATGCGAAGGTGAATTAATCAACATGACACGAGTGTGGGACAAAGAAAAATTCTGAGTCCCTGACAGGAATTGAACCCATGACCTCCACCGGGCGGGTGCTCTATCCACTGAGCTACGAGAACTCATGGAGAGCAAGGTCATTTAACTGAGTTCACATATGACAGGTGTCCTGCATACTGCTAGGATCAACGCTATCGAAGTCATCGTGAGTAGTGATAAATTAATAAAGATGGTGAATTTTAAGCTTGGTAATGAAATGTGAAGGTGAATTAATCAACATGACACGGGCGTGGGACAAAGAAAAATTCTGAGTCCCCAACAGGAATCGAACCCATGACCTCCTGAACACTGGGCTGGCACTCTATCCACTGAGCTATGAGAACTCATGGAGAGCAAGGTCATTTAACTGAGTTCATATGTGACAGGTGTCCTGCATACTGCTAGGATCAACGCTATCAAAGTCATCGAGAGTAATGATAAATTAATAAAGATGGTAATGAAATATGAAGGTGAATTAATCAACATGACATGAGCATGGGACAAAGACCGTCCCATGCTCGTCCGTGAGACAGTGTTCAGGAGGTCATGGAATTGATTCCTGTCGGGAACTCTGAATTTTTCTTTGTTCCATGCTCCATGAGTTCTTGTAGCTCAGTGGATAGAGCGCCTGCCCGGTGTTTGGGAGGTCATGGGTTCGATTCCTGTCGGGGACTCAGAATTTTTCTTTGTCCCACACTTGTGTCATGTTGATTAATTCACCTTCACATTTCATTACCGAGCTTAAAATTCACCATCTTTATTAATTTATCAAAAGGATAGCTTGGTTAAATTGTTTTATTTTCGAACATCTACATAATTTGATTGCCTTGTACACGAAAGATGCGTGGCACTCTAGCATGGCAACTTAAAAAAAAACTTCAGCGATGGAGCTCCTGGTGGTTGATTGGCACCTGTCAATCAAGACAGTAAGCAGACCGTCCAGCTTCAGACGCTTAAAGGTCACGATCACACGGTGAAACTTGGGTGAAACACGCTGTGTTTTACTTTCTTCCTTAAGTTGTCGATAAAATTAAACGGAGCATAAAAGAGAAGTCATGGACTTCAGAAGGTCACTATTTGTGTGTGGTTTGACTTGGGATTCAATACCAACTGTTGATAGCCTGAAGGAATACTTCACGTGTAAGTACATGTACTTCGTTTATTTCTTTTGTATCTATGCTTAGGCTTGAACGGGGAAGGGACTGGAGGCTGGGCATAGCTGCAGATTTGTCCTTGATATATTTGACCATTGTAGTGGTCGTATAAGACACTAGTAAAAAAGTAAGACTTTGTTTGGTAAAAAAAAACTCAGTCACCTTGCAAGCATCTTGACTTAAAGCGTCCATAGTTGATCGCTACTGAGATATTCTGACTGATTAGAGAACAATGTTCCGATCAATTTCAAAAAACCCTTTATAGTCAGGGGGGAGGGAGGAAAATTGGGTGGGGGTATGCGGCCTGCTTCCCAAAATCCTTGCCCTATTCATGACCAAAATCTGCGATTTCCCCTAACCTATTTATGACCTGACCAAAAACTGGATACCCTATTTATGACCTGATCATTTAATCGATACCTTGTTTCAGACTTGCCTTACAATTAGTCAACTAGTTCAGACCGATGTTAAGGCATTGTGAAGGGCTTTGGTTCATGTTCTTATCGATAATGATGAAAAAGTAGATTCTTATAAAAGGCAACATACCCATTCAAGACTACCTCGGAACTTTTTCTGAGTCAATGTAATATTACACAGACTAATCACACACGTCATTCTTTCATCGGGTGAAGAGATATTACCATTTTGTGCAGTAATTCCACTTCATTCCGCCACTCAAGGCTGTTCTTTTTATATGGAAACAGAAAAAAACAGGCCATCAGATTTTTTGAACAAAATTTAACCAAAAAGATTGGAATTTTTTTTAGCTTTCTTTAATTGTATTAAAAATCCATTTTCTGTACAGGGAATGGCTCACTTCTCAACAGAAGAGTTAACTTGGAGACAGCAGATGCCAGTGGAAATTGGGTGGGATGGTTCGTGAGAACCATTATCACCTTCAATAAAAACAACATGGAATACACGATACCCTTCGATGGTTTTGATGACTCGCACAATATCGTGGTGCAAGAAGATGAAATTCCTTCGGAAGACATCGCAGTTTTATGATAAACGGCAAAATAAAATATATCATATGTGTGTGGACTGAGAAAGATTACTCATCTCAATCTTTATTAGTGCTCTCCATTTTCAAAGTACATGCAATGCAATGATCCCTATTTCTATAACCTCCTGGTAACTAATAAAAGCCAAATGTTACGTCTCTTGCATTTGGTTCACTCGAACAATGTAACCTCGCCCCTGATTTCCTGAAACCTCGATTACTCTAAACACTCCTAAACTCTTACCAATCAGTGGCTCCTAATCTTCAAATTTAATCGTCTTCTTTGAACTTAATCCCAATTTAAAAAAATACATCAATTTTAATTAATCAAAATTAAAGCATATTTCATGTAAACTTACCCCTGAATTGGCCTCAATTTGCTATTGGAAGAAATGTTTTTTTTGTCATTTACAGTATTGAGTACACCTGCAATATACTAGCAAACAAATCGGGTGAAAATTCCATTTCTTTTCTGCCAGTTTGTCATTTAGTATTCAATATACTAGTAAAACAATCGGGTGAAAAAGCCCATTTCTTTTCTGCCAGTTTGTCATTCACTGCTATTGAATATACATCTAATATACTAGTAAAACAATTGGGCAAAAAATCCATTTCTTTTCTGCCAGTTTGTCATTTACTGGTATTTAACATACATCTAATGTACTAGTAAAACAATCAGGCGAAAAAGCCCATTTCTTTTCTGCCAGTTTGTCATTTACTAGTTTTGAATACACGTCTAATATACTAGTAAAACAATCGGGCAAAAAAGTCCATTTCTTTTCTGCCAGTTTGTCATTTATTAGTATTGAATATACATGTAATATACTAGTAAACAAATCGGGCAAAAAACTGCATTTCCTTTTTTGCAAGTTTACAATTTACTAGTATAGGACTGAATTATCTTTTTGCAGTTAATAAAATTGTCACTGTTAAAGTTTTTTGCAAATAAGTTTTTTATTGGTACTAGTAAAGCTTTTCAGAAACTTTGCACATATCTGATTACCTCAAAAATACTGTTAACTTTAAAAACCTAAAATTCCCAAAGAAAGGTAACCAAATGAAAGAAACATGACAGAAAGTTCAATAACAATAAAGTTTCATTCAAGATGAGGCAAACAAAATGTTCAGACATGCTTTGCTGCATGACAGCATGTTCAAATTAATTCTTTACGCTAAAGCGAAAGCTTAAATTTTTGTTGGCCGTGGCTTTAGTAGTCGTTCAAGAATTAGAATTAAACTTCAAAGTAATACTGTGCATTACCACTTTTGTTTTCTAAAGACCAGGAAGCTGTTTTAAATCTGCGATATGTATTCAAAACCCACTTGAAAGCGCAACGACTTTATAAACACAAGGTTGTATTTGAATAAGAAGCGATTTTTCTAAGCGTTTAACTATAAAAAATTGCAATAAAATATTTCTAAGCATATTAAGAAAGTTAAAAATTTTTTGTTTAAAAAACGACGACATTTCGACGTTGAGCTAATGTCATTATCAAGTCAAAATGATAGTTGATAAAAAATGTATAAATAGTCAGTAAAACAATAGTTCAATGGATGTGCTAAAATGTATAAATTAAACAAAGAGTTTCGCACAGATGGAGTCAGTTTGTGTGTTCAAGCTTGGATTCTGTTCGTTTATGCAAAGCATCTCATAGATGAGGCAATCAAATTTCTCTTGGCACTTTTGGAGAATTCGAAACTGGCTTTCGTTGGGGAGGCTTATGTCCCCATGGGCTTCCAAAAAGTGTTTTCCAGTCGCCGAGTTTTTATGTTGAGCAATACGTTGGTGGAGGTGTCGGGCTGTGTAGCCGACATACTCTGCATCGCACAGATCACATGAAAATAAATAAACCACGCATTGTTAATTAGTTTTGTTATTAAATTACTTAAACTACATGAAATATCATTGAGGCAGTAACGACCCATTTCGTCTTGGTGTAAAAAACACAAAATGTGAAAATTTGTTTGAATTACGAGGCCTCATATTCATGAAAGTTTTAATTTTTACTAAACTATGCATATGTTAAAAGAACTACCAGCTAACTTGTCCTTGTCCTTCAGCTGGCAGTATTTTGTGCCAGTCTGAACCCACCCAAGCCACCTTGCTTTCAGAGAAGTTGATGCCAAACTGTTTTTGGAGCTTTTTGCCAAGCTTTGGTGCTGCAAGTTTGTCATTCTTCTCCATTTCAGCATCAATCAAGTTCAATACTTCTGGCATGACAGTTTCATTTGGACGACCTGGTAGAGGGAACAGTCATTCAATAAATTTTAACAGGAAAAACATAACTAGCCAATTAGGCATTAATAGAATTCCAATACATTTTAAAAAGCCAATAAGTATCAAGAAATTTGGATCCACCATTAACAATGAAAAAATTTAAATACTCAGCAGTCAATCAATGACAAGGAATTTGGATCTGTTTCTAAACAAAGGACCTGTTACAAGTGCTATAAAAGCACCCTACCACTTTAAAAACACCATAGTAATTTGATTACTCTGACAATCACCACGTGCATCATTATCAGCAAAACGCCTTTGTTGAAATGGCCACCAGAAAATTATGTCGCAAGGCACAATCACCTTTAAAGGCACTGTTTTATTTCCCTGAAGAGGGTAAGACTTGCATTGCTCCTACATGCTTAATTTTGGAAAAGAAAGCAGCTGCAGTTTGCATGGATGTCACTGTTAACTGGCAAGGGGAGTATGTTCCTGCTAAAATTGTTGGACTGAGTGGTAAGTACAGATGTAATAATTATGTTAACTTATGTTAAGCTTATCAAATAACCTTCATGAAATGTCGTTGAACTCACAGCAACTTTTGTAACCAACAGTGATTAGTGTCTAAGGAAATGCAGGTGCTGTGTCCACAGACAAATGGAAAACGTCAGCTTGGTTTTCAGTCACCACCAACAAACTCATCACCAAGAGAAGTCTCTTTGCCACCAAACATTAAAAGAAAGATAACCTAGAGCAAAGTAGTCTTGTATTCGGCTGTTCAGGTGACTACAATGTCAATCAACTCGTAAGATTGTTAGCTTGTCTGTGCGCAAATTTTGATCTCAACGTGTTGTCAGTGACGTGATACGATTTGTGTTCTGTTGTCTAACGAGCTATGTGAGTTACACAACTAAACAAAGTAGAATGATTTCAGTTTGTCATTAGATCACTAGTAATTTAGTGGCGAGAAGACTTTGCTTGGTGCCAAGTTCGTTCATGGGAGACTTCCTGGTGGCGAGGTAACCAGTAAATGTCAGCTTTTCACCAAATTCGCTACAGCAGTAAAATTTACCTCTATCAAGTTCAAGTTGATAATCAAAGAAATTCCAAAGGGGAGGGGGTCTTTTAAAAAGACAAAGACTTCAAAGGGAAAGTATGAACCTACACTGAAAATTCATTGCCAGAAATTTGGAACAAGATGGCAGCTGCGCATGCGCATCATTTTCGTTAATGGTGCTTAAAGTACTCGATAATGTATGGGGAAAACAACCTTTTTTGAAAATATACCATTTTTGATGCAATGGATCCCTTGTGCGCTACTCGAAACATATTCAAAGTGGACTAGCCAAGTTATTGACGAGGAAAAGAGGTAACAAATTCAACACCAACCTTCTTCCCGGGGCATATAATCCTGTGGTCAATTTCTGCCCCTTTTCCCCATACATTTTCCCAAAATCCCCTCAGAGATCATCTTGATATACCAAAAATGCAGGGAGATCCTAATGGAGAATCCAAGGTGCACAGATCGGAATGAGTTGTATGAAGCCTACTTTAGCCCTGTCACTCGTAGTAGGTTGATTGTTGTAAGCCAAAGTTCTTCCAAGAGCCATTGAGTTTTATCTAAAAAGCAGTGCAACCATTTTTAAAGTCCTCCTTGTTTACGTGTTCATCAACAACGCTGCAAAAGTCAATAGGAAAGTGATTTTCACCGCCACATTTCTTGTTTTCAAAATCCCCTGGTGTTTCTCAGGATAGCTAGGTCTCAGGCTACGCTCGTACAGATTCTTCATTGACCAATTCATGTGGCAAATTTCTTCACAACATCCGGTTGAAAGTAGGGTTTAAAATGGCTGATTTGCTGAGCAAATACAACAGGCAAGAAATTGAATGGCAGTTGAAGCTAAGTTCTGAGTTTCCTTTAGAATATGTTTGACAAGAAGCAGCCTCACAGTATGACTTTTTGTGCTGTGTGGAGATTCCTTGGCCTCTCATACGAGAGTGGAGTGAGCTTCTTGAAGTCATTTCTGGTACAGAAATCAACTACATAGACCTACTTAATGCAACTGTCATGAATGGATGGTTCACGTTGACGCATGACAATGAACGTACGAACAAGCTCCTTTGAAAAAAGTCGAGTGCGGTGAAGATTTCATACAAGAAGACCTCGGGAAGAAAGAGAAAGGAATTGGACAGCAAAACATATAGCCTCTGTGTTAGAAGGGGAGAGCATAAGTCAGTTGAATTATCGAAGTCTGAAGTTTTGGACAGCTACAAAGAGATTGAATTGGAAAAAAACACAGTGACTTAGCAAATGAGAAAAAAATGTATGAAGAAATGAAGAAAGAAATCAACAAACTAGAAGAGGAGGTAACAGACCTTATAGATGTCAACAAAGAGCTGATTGATCACATCGAGGCTGATAGAAATCCACACATATGAGGACTTCACAATCTTTATTTCCTTCAATCTGAGGACTGTATATCTTCACAATCTCGGTACAATCTTGAACTATCAAGGTAAACAATCTTTTTGAAACACTCCTGCTTTTCTCTCTCATTCACAATCAACATCTCCAACATTCTCACTCTCAAGCACATGACTCATCTGTCACTTGACTTGAAGCTAAGCACGTGACCAGATACGTAACTCTACGCGTAACACAATGCGTAATGCCAACTACGGTTTTCGGACACTCTCCCCCCTCTTGACTTGTATGAGTCAAGAATACAGCCACAAGGTCAGTTCGGGTCACAAGGATGCTGGTCGTCCTCTCTTGTTCTTGACTTTCAGTGGTAGGTGACACTGATCCCTCTGAAGGCCAACTCTCTTCTGACTGTTAACCAAGCAGGACCTTGCCACCACAATACCTTCTGCTTTAAACCGGATGCAGACGTTCCTCTCGACCCAATGTCCACAGGGTTCTCTCGACTTGGACAGTACCTCCAATCTCCATTGTCACTCAGCTTCAAAATTTCGTTCACACGGTGCTTGACAAATTGTTTCCATTCCCTTCTGTTCATAATCCAGAACAAGGCAGTCTGATTGTCCAGCCACAGTTTCGAACGCTTAACACTCTGCTGCGAGGCAAGAGCACCTTCAACATTGACCATAAGTTTCACTAGTATAAGTGCTGCCATAAGCTCTAGCCTTGGAATTGACAGCTCCTTCAAGGGTGCCACTCTTGTCTTTGAAGTCAACATTCGTACATATCTACCTACCTGGGTTCTATAAACAAGGTACACCACACCACAGTAGGCCTTCTTACTTGCATCTGCAAACCCATGCAGTGAGCACTCCTCCACCTCCTCATGAGGGTGGTCATAAACACAGCGTTTTACATCAATCCTATGACAGTCAACAAGGCCCTTAATCCAATCTTCCACGCCCTTCTTGACCCCTCCCTCCAGCTGTTCGTCCCATCCACACTTCTGACAACAGATCTCTTGGAATATAACCTTGACACTCACTGTAACCGGACTAATAAGTCCCAAGGGGTCATAGACTCCTGCTAGTAGCCTTAATGTATTCCGCTTAGTGGCAGGTAAGCCTTCGGCACGCTGCGCAATCAACGTCAGAGCAAGAGTGATGACATCAGCTTCGTAATCCCACTCGCATCCTAACACCTTCTGGCCCTTGCTTCCCAACTTCATGCCCACAGAAGACTTAGCATAACTGATGTCTTCCTCTGTCACCACATCTTGTTTATCACCAATCTGGGTTTTTGTTGCCATTTTGGCCCTTACCTGTGAATCATTTGTCAGCCATTTCCTGAGTTTGAAACCTCCTTCGGCCATTCGACTCTGAGTCTTCTGGTACAACTCCATACCTTCCTGTGATGTCGCTCCACCACCAACAAAATCATCAACATAAAACGAATCCAACAACTTAGCTACAAACCTTGGGTCCGAAATTTCATACCTTTTGACATGATGTTGGAGTGTAGCATTCAATAAAAAGGGTGATGCATTCAGTCCAAATACAACCCTACAAAACCTGTAGACAACAACTTGCGACAAATCAGGGGGTTTCTCCACCCACAAGAAACGCAGACAATCTCTATCCTCTGGGTCAACTTCCACATTTAAAAAAGCCTTTTCAATATCCCCTACCAGGACCACTCTATTTTCCCTGAATCAAAGCAAAATGTTGTAAAGCAAGGGGGTCAGAGGGGGTCCAACATGCAAACAATCATTCAAACATGCGACACTCTTACTTTCTTTCGAGGAAGGATCATATACCACTCTTACCTTGGTAGTAGCTGACTCTTGGCGAACAACTGCTTGGTGAGGCAAGTAATGAATCCTGGGGGCCTTTTCCAACTCTGCTACCTTTTCTATCACCCCCACTTGTAGCTGGTCTTCTATGATGTTCCCATACTCCTTGAGAATCTCAGGATCCTTCTCTAGTCTTCGCATCTGAGTTTTAAGACGATACAGACTGGTTCCATAATTACTGGGAAGTTCCGGTTGCCCCTCCTTCCAAGGTAAGCGAACAGAGTATCTGGTCCCGTTGAACGAGATGCTATTTTCAAATGACTCATGAACCTGGTCAGTAATCTCTCTAATACCCAGTGTCTCCAGATCCCACAATCTTCCAACATCTTCTAGACTTTCTTGCTCTTCAACAGAGCTTGCAATGAAATTTATCTGGGTGAAGTGTACATCACTACATGTGTCTTGGCCCTTCATGGGCCCTGACAAGACCCACCCCAACTCTGTTTCTACAGCAACGGGCTCGTCAAACTTACCCCTAATTGTGCACCCTTTCTGAAAATGCCACAAGTAGTCTGCCCCAATCAATACATCTATAACCATCTCATCCCTTCCCTTACTTACATCAGAGAACCAAATCCCTTTCAAGTGGGGGTAATCAGATTTTACTAATTCTACATGGGTATTTGGTGTACTAGAAATTTCTGGAACTACGTATGCCTCCATGTTAATGAAACTCTCCCCCCCTATAGGACTCACCTTGACTTGGACAACGTCCCTTAGCTTCATATCCCTTGAGCGTTGCCCAAATGTACTTATTGCAAACCAGTCTTGCCTGGTTACAGGAAGCCGCGCAAGCCGAGCAACTCCAGCTGTGACAAAGGAACGATGACTGCCGGCATCAAACAAAACTCTAACCCTCAGTGGCTGACCCTCCCCGGTGATGACTGCATGGGCAGTCTGTAGGGCTACACGATCTCCCGCACCAACATGAAAACTACTGGGGCTAGTAGTGGTAGGGTTAGCCTCTGGTCTAACTTCAAATTCACTGACTGCTGGCTTATCCTGCTTATCACAAATTGAAATGTGGTGGGACCGCCCACACTTGTTACATAATTCAATCGACTTACAATCTCAGGCTCGGTGCCCCCTGTGCAAACATTTGAAACGTCTACCGTACTTAACTAAAATGGTCTTACGTGCATTCACATCGCTCACTTTCTTACAGTTCGCTGGTGCGTGTCTCCCAAGGCAAAACACACAGTTCTCAACTTCCTGCTTTGTGTGAAATGTGTTGCTGTCCTTCCTGTTCTGCGTATTTCCACCCAAGGACACTGCATAGTAATGGTCTTCCCTCAGTTCCAACTCCTTTAAAAACGCGCTCAACAATTCCTCCATCGACCAGTTCAGAAAGTCGGCTCCCCTCGTGATGGTCAGGCGAAATGCTTTGGGCAACTTTTGCAAAACAGCGGGGACTACCACTGCTGCGAAGGTAGTTTCATCCACTCCGAGCACCTTGAGACCTCTAAAATGAACGCCGCAACTGTTGTATAGTTTCCTCAACCGAGTTGTATCTTTATCGCTGAACACCGGCGCTAAATTTAGCAAGTCATTCACATGAGCACGCTGTATGGCAGTTTCCTTTCCGTACTTCTTCAAAACATCAACAGCAGCCGCATAGTTCGCTGCTGTCGAGGAGAATCCCGCGATGGTTGATCTGGCCGGTTCAGTGACTAAACTTCGCAAGTAGGAGAATTTGTCAACGGCCGTGAGGCCTTCGTTTTGGTCGTTGGCGCTTTCGAAAGCGTCCCAAAATTCTTGCCATTCTTGGATCTTCTTGTGAAATTTCCTTACTTCAAGTTTGGGGAGTCTTGCTTTCGCCTTGCTTTGCTGAGGGATTCCTGACGCCATGTTTGAATGAACTTGAGCGGGCGGTGACAAAGCAGTCGGCTGAACTATCGGCGGTGGTGGATCAAATTTACTCATCATTTCTTCCATTCTCATCACGATTTTGTTCAATTCTGCTCTCACTCCATCACTGGTTCTCAATTTCTTTCTCGGTACGCTCTTCGACATCCTTGGCCGTTCCACTTGCAATAAGGTCAATTATTTGGTCATCTAATGTTTTGAGTGACTCTATCTTCAGTTGCATGGACTGAATTGATTCTTTCAAGCAGAATTTATCCACTGGATTTTCTTCATCACTCAGCCTGTCTTTCAAACGATTAAGAAGTTTCGTCGCAGATCCTCTATGAGCAGCTCTGATTTTAACTTTCTTCGCTATGGCGTCGGCGACCGACATATTTTCAGTCCGAGGACTTCACAATCTTTATTTCCTTCAATCTGAGGACTGTATATCTTCACAATCTCGGTACAATCTTGAACTATCAAGGTAAACATCTTTTTGAAACACTCCTGCTTTTCTCTCTCATTCACAATCAACATCTCCAACATTCTCACTCTCAAGCACATGACTCATCTGTCACTTGACTTGAAGCTAAGCACGTGACCAGATACATAACTCTACGCGTAACGCCAACTACAGATTTCGGACAGAGGCCTTAAAACAAAAAGGATCCTTAAAGTGCCAAGGAAAGAAGGTGACTGAAGTGGGCACAAAACAAAAGGGGAGAAAGCTCTGCCATCTGAAAATAAAGTTCAGTGTGCTCTCTTGTTTTGTAAAAGCTTTGGACTTGAAATAACTCAAGTAAAACTGTAGGATGAAAAGGAGGTGCCCACACTTTTTACTGGGAACCCACCCCTACAGATGGAGATTATCAAAATCTACATAAAGAGGACAAGAACAAACTTGAACAAGTATTGTTTTTATTAGACAAATGCGGTGTGGGTGATGAAGTGTATCATGAGCTCACAATGATTACAGAAGAGCTACCCAAATCATATTTAGAAAAAGAGTTACGAGGTAACCTAAACAAAACATACCATATAGAACAAAGATGAAAAATATCGTGGAGCAAAATTAAACCTCACTGCTACACTTGAGGAACACATCAAGGAACTTCTTAACAAACCAGAGCTACAAGATACCTGCATTGAAAGAAAACTTAGTGGAGATGGTGCAAGAATGTCAAGAACTACAAATTTCATGATGTTCTCATTTGCTCTTCTGCAAGCAAAAGAAAGCATCATGTCTTCAAAAAGCAACAGAACTGTTGCAATAATCACTGGTCCAGAAAAATATGAAACTATGAAGACCTCTCTGAAACACTTTTTCAAAGAAGTCAATGAACTCATAGAGAAAGGTCAAATAACAGTTGATGGCAAGGATGCCAGCATAAACTTCTTCCTGGGTAGAGATATGAAATTCCTACTTATGGTAATGGGCATGAACTCAGCAACTGCTGACTATGCTTGTGTTTGGTGCAAGGTACACAAAGATAATAGATGATATACTACCAACCTTTCTAACTATTATAACCAACAACCCCTAGAGAGGAAATCAAGAAGCTCTGTAAATGGAAGGAAAACAATTATGGGTGCATTAATGAGCCTCTCCTAAACATTGCATTGAGAAATGTAATTGCAGATGAGCTTCATTTGCTATTACGAACTACTGACAAGCTTTTAAAAAATGTAATTGATGAAGTTCTTGAAAGGGATGCAGTAGAGGATTTTAACAAAAAAATGGGCAACACCCAAAGAAGTACATCTCACAAAGCTGGTTAATTGCATCAATTCTCTCAGCATTTCCTTTACTGTTTGGAATAATAAAAATGCAGGTGGCTCAGAGAGCCAGTTAAGGATTTTACAAGTTTGCTTGGCTCTCAGAAAAAGCAATTCCTTAAAGGACTGCCTTCTAAAATGAATCAGTTCCTCTCTACCCGACAACTCTTTGGTTGATGGTATGCCATTGCCAAACATTAGCCGGGAGGTGAGATCAAAGGAGATGGAGGTCTGTTTAGACCAAAACTTCATGGCAAGAGTGCCAGAGAAACTTATCAGGTACTCTAAGGAGTTGGTTCTTCACAAGAGAGTTGTGGAACAGGAAGAGACTATTTCTGAATTGATCAATGTTTTGTGCTAAACTATTGAGCAGTAAAACAACAATGAAACAAAAATTTCCTAAAAGCAATGGTCAATGGTAACATTTTATACTGAGAGAGGGGTACTGGGGAAGCCCAGCTGTAAGTACTTTAATTCATTCTGATTTCTTTCCTCTGATTGGATACCGATGATGTCATCATCCCATCATGCTTTGGGATAGCCTCCGTATAGTCATACTTCGAACCCAAGTCAGTCAGTCTTCAACATGGTGGCAGACCATGTGGACTTATGTTGTTTGTGGGCAGGACACTGTAAGTATCTGTTTATCAATTTTTGTATTGATATTTACTCATGCACAGTATGGGGCATGAGTTAAGCATTGGGCTCCATTTCTCTGTTTTGGTGTCACATTTGTGGATACAAATTTATGCATGCATACAGTAACCACGGTCTTTGGAGCTCCGTCTGCCATATTGGATTCTTCAAGGTGCTGTTTTTTCACAAACGTTGTGCTTTTTCCCCAATTTGATACAGTGTGAAAGTACCTATGAGTATTTTAGTTTGTTGTTAAGATTCTGAACTGGCATGTGAGCTACGTGAACAGCAAGAAAGTGTTTCTAGAGAGATAAGCCATCGTTTATGTTAATCGTCATCTGACAATATGACAAGTCTCAAAGTTATTAAGGTTTTGGAGATTCAAGGACATATTACGAAGAATCATTTATTAAGAACGTGCTCTGTATACTTAATCTTTTGGTAAAAAAATGCTTCCTGTTCATGTAAATGGACATGTTCAACTAAATGGGCAGGTAATAGGCCACGTTCAATATACCATATATCAATATTCTAGCATGTCTCTGAGGATTTCAGGACAAAATTTTCAAGTTTCTTTTGTCCCTCAAATCCCAAAAGATACTTGGTTACAAAGAGATTATTTTAAAAGAAAGATACTGAACTTTTTACCAAGATTATTGGAAACTTCTGTGTGACTGTTTTAAATATCGTCTCAAAAGAAATCATTTCTAACAACACCAAATGTAGAAAATGAATTTTGAAGTAATATATGAAACACTTGAAAGTGCTGGTGAATGAAACTGATGACGAAATTTTACCTGTGTTTTACCTTACAATTCCTCTGAACTTTGAAATTTACTTGCTCGAGTTCCCAGGAAAAAGTGTTTTTGGTGTTATTTCAGACAACTGTTTATATCTTTAGCTTTTAGAAAATGTGAAAGGACTGTAATTTACTTAAAGTTATTCTGGTACAAGGTTTGTGTCCATTAAAACCTGAAATTGCTTGAATCAAGAAGAATGGTTAGTCTAGTACAGCTTGTATTTTGTATCAATTATTGAAACCTATTACATTCTAAGCAACATGTGTAAAGATGTATATAATAATATTTTAATTCTCAAAAATATGGCATTGCATGATATAACTTACAAAAAACACCAGGTGCCTACTGAGGAGTACTGTTATTTTATCAAGTTTCAAGTATACTTTAAAATCAAATTACAAGTATAATAAAAATAAGGCAAAGTTGATATTTGTTGCAATGGCCCAGTACTGGAATATATTCCTAACAACCAACATAAACAAGTCTAACACTTAACAAAAAATGCCTAAAATGATTTAGTGCGGAATTGCTACGAAAAAAGATATTTCACGCAATTTGCAATTATGATCGTTTGTTAATTCTCTATCCATAATTTTTTGACTTGGTTTGCTTTGCTATTCACCTGAAAATATCCCTGTAATAAAGATGGCATATTGCGTTACAGCATTTATCTTCTCTCCTGCATCTTGATTATCTATATCTTAGATCTATGATGTACTTTTTTCAAATTAGCATTTCTCCCATATTATTTCTAGTTGTCAGATGGCAACATTTTCAAATTGCTTCTCTGACTATGTGCGCATTGCGTATCTATTTTATATCACTTGTACTCTCTTGTGCATGAGTAAAGGCCACTTGGAGCCTCTTTTTTAACAAAAAGATGGTAGTCACACTTTTCGGTGTGACAAGGATCACGCCTCTCATAACCATAGGCTTATGGGCCCAGTGTGATTCTCCCTCCCTGCCATCTTGGATTAGGGTTAGCACTGCCATCTTTCGTGGGTGCCACCATCTTAATTTCTTAATTCCACTCCTGATTGGCTTTTGAACACTTCAAAATCAACAACGTTGCAAATTTAGTCATGTGGATGAAATCCGGCTCTCTGATTGATCAATAGCCATTTTAGTGGGATGCTAATGACATGTACTGTGCTCTGATTGGTTAGGGACAAAATAAGCTAGTATTACTACTCAGTCAAGGATAAACCTTTTTCATTCACTCCGAGGAAAGAGATCAAGGTACCAGACACCCCGAGTGACACCTTACATGCACATCATACCATATCACATTCCATTTTTCATCAAAAAGCATGGATGCTTCAAGAAATTTTCTGGGCAAGGCGTTGAGGAGAATAATGATGATGCAAAAAGGATACTATTTAAAAAATCAAACAAATGGGAAGCTGCAAAGGACATTTTAAATACTGAGAGCAGACAGTGGGAGCTACGACATCATGAAAGAGAGAAGGCAACTTACACAAAATGAAATGTTGAGTACTGGGAAGCTGGCATAAGCCAAAAGAGGAAAGAATAGCAGCTAATGTCAGCACCCAGTAGCAGCTTAGACAAGGAAATGTGTGAGGAAAGCCCCACTGAAGACTACAGCAAAATGACCCTTCAGCAGCTAAGGGAAATCATCAAAGAAAGAGGCTTGAAAGTGAAAAACCTAAGTAGATTAAATCAAAGAGCTCTGTGAGTAAACTCGTGAATTGAACAAGCAAATTAAAATATTTTCTGGATTATGTTGAATATTATCTGGTTTAGGGAATATCGTGGTTGATTTTCATATTCGGAGTATGAGCAATAGTTCAGTGTTTGCTAATAAGGGACCAAAGAAACAAAGTAACATTTGGATAAGAAGGCATTACAATTGAAACAATCATGCTATTACATTTGACAAGGGTGGACGATGTCATGTGTTTTAAACATCTATCATTTTTGTTTCTGGTTCACCAAGAAATAGTTGGCAGTAAATGTGGGTTAAAAGTGAACATTGGAAATATTGAAAAATCAAGGCAATACTGTCTTAATGAAAACATTAATCATTCTCTCTTTATCAAATGAGATAAACAGAAATGAGTTTTGAGTTTTGTTGCAAAATGGCACTTTCAGGTTCTGCTTATAAGGACTTACATCGACACATTCATGACATTTTCGATGGCAGTTTCCGATGTAAAGATTTCGTGAAATGCAAAGTCTAGGCGACATTTTCATTTCAAGTTGCGACAAGGCGACGAGGAAACAAGGGTTATTTTCCTTTGTCAAGAGAAATTAGAGAAAATTAAGCAAAAAGAGAGGAACAGACTTCCAGCGCATGTAACCAATGTAGGTATACCGATGGTGAAGAATATAGAATGAACAAGTTACCTAGAATATCACTCTGAAAACACACCATGAATGTTTTCAGAGTGATTAACACCCTTTTCAAATTTCTCCGGTGTAGTGTGGACGGGGCATGAGTGTTTGCAGTTACAGGGTAGCCATTCAAAGTTAGTGCTTACATAGACGAAAACATCCCGCATGAATGCCTCCTGGTAGACTTGCTGCAAGTAGACTTCTACTTCTGTAAAATGACGTTGACTTGTTCCGCTTACTTGGAGTCAAATTTAAAATTTGTATAATTTTTGGCAGGAAAGATGGGTGTGACGTAATGATTCACAGCCTACCCCTAATTCCCTGGAGTTTTTTGAACTATTTCAGAGCGAACATAAGCAGAAAAATAAACCATATGCCCAGTAACTACAGCCGTGTATAAGATCAGATTTTAAGACATTGTTTATTTAAAGTTGAACAAATGGCGGGCCAAAGAGAACTTAACTTGTGGTGTATTACAATTGATGAGAAAACAAGAAATTATTTTTTCTTTGTTGCGCGACAAAAGCCGAGAGAATTGAACGCGCAAAAATGAGTTAATTATTGACTTTGGAGGACAAAATGAAACCGAAAGCAACACAAGTTTGATTCTTTTACTATAGCAGATAACATTTGAGAAAACACCGGAAAATAACAGCGAAAAGACATATCTAAAGTACAATTTAAAAACAAGAAATCAGATAATTTCTTTGCGTGTGACAAATAATGCAGCGCAGTGAAAGAAAGATGAAAGCTGTAAATAAAAAAGGTGACAAAAACAAGCCAATTATTTTGAGACAAATCGTATTTCAACTGTGCTAAATTAGTGCCCACTTAGTTCTTTTCTCAGGAGTTTTTAGTAGCTGAATCAAACTAAAAAAAAAGTATTTGAACGAAGCGAATAAACTAACCAAACACGGCCGCGGAGGTCACCGTCATTAAATATGCAGAAATCCACAGTACAAAAATACTGTTAACTTTAAAAACCTAAAATTCCCAAAGAAAGGTAACCAAATGAAAGAAACATGACAGAAAGTTTCATAACAATAAAGTTTCATTCAAGATGAGGCAAAAAAACTATCTAAAAGCAAAAAATGTTCAAAATTTTGCAGACGTGCTTCACTGCGTGACAGCATGTCCAAATTAGTTCTTTACGCTAAAGCAAAAGCTTGAGTTTTCATCAGCCGTGGCTTTAGTAGTCGTTCAAGAAGTAGAATTAAACTTTGAAGTAATACTGTGCATTACCACTTTTGTCTTCTAAAGTCCAGGAAGCTGCTGTAAACCCGCGATCTGTGTTCAAAACCAACTTGAAAGTGCAACGACTTTATAAACACAAGGTTGTATTTCGCTTCAAAAGCATCCTTAATTTCCGTGTCAGAACTTTCTGGCCTCAAAACTATAGCTTTGACTCCTTTCTCGTTCAGGCTGGACACCTGGTTTTCCATCAAGGAAATCAAAGGAAAAATAACAAGACAAACTGTCTTGACAACTTCTCTTTGCCTATGTTCAAAAAAGTCCAACACAAATGGCCTAATCTGGAATGTTAAAGTCTCTTTCAGATCCAGTCGGTGATCGCAACGACTAATGTATCGTTCAACTACTACGTTGATTCACCAAGCTTCTTCTTGTGTACTTCAACAACTTCCGTTTCTGTAAAATCCATACGAAGTCCGCATCCAGTGAGAACTTGTGCTGCTCATCGATTTTACGATCCTCGATGTTCTCATTTTCGGTGGCCGAGTCTTCTTTAATTTATTTCTTTTAATTTAGACCTTTAAAACAGCTTATTTTAATTAAAGATGAAAAGCAATTTAAAAGTAAGTCACCAGCGTACTTCATTTGCATGTTTCCAGCCCATCGAGCGAGCGACACATTTTCCCACAACTCACGATAACTTGTGTTGGGCATGTGCAATTCGCAAGTTAAAAGGAGCTTCTTACAATTTGTGAAAAATCCTAACTTAACTTCAGAGAAAGGTTAATTCTTATGCATGGCCCACAAGTACTACAACTGTAGTAATTAATAACAAATTTGATTGATATCTTCTCCATGTGTGCTCTTGGCATCTCCACTATTTTGTCACCAGCTTTTTGATAGCTTTTGGGTGATGACGTGAGGTATTTTCTTACTTAAAGAGGAAATGTAATCATAACTCCATCTCCATGACGATCAAAAATGTGACTCCATTTATTTGGGAGTTTACATTTGTTTAAGTCAATCTCTTCTTAAAGAGTCCAGTTTTTCTCTGCTGCTGCTCTTCCTCTTCCAAAAAACAAATACTTGAAAACATCGTGTCAAAACTGTAAACACACTTTCTGCTGAGGACACTTGTGTTTAAGTGCTTCCAACAGAGTAAGTCTCATCCTGTCGATGCAGCTCTGTACAATGTCTCCTTCAGGTCTTGGAGAATCAAAGTTTCTGGAAAAATAAATAAACATCAATAGATTTTCACCAAAAATGTAGAGCATGCAAGTGTAAATTACAGACTTGAATTAACATGTATCCAGTAAATAACAAAGCACATGATAGAAGAAGCTTTACGAATTATTGATAATGCAATACGTACTACATGTACTTTTTTAGCACAGTTCTGTAACTAAGTTCATTTATATATTATTAGAACCATATTAAATTTTCATTACCTGAAGAATTGTCTCAACAGAAGAGGGGAATGGTTTTCTTCTGGTTCCCAAGTATTTTCAAAGCTACTGTAACCTTTCTATTTTACAAGGAATTTTGTTCCCTAACAAAAGATATCTAATTAGTCTTAATTTAAGGTTAAGTTAATATGAGACACGTGAAGAGAATAAGCAGAATGTCTTACCTCTGATTCTTCCTGGCTTACAATCAAGTGCTCTACTTCAAATGTCCCGAGACTTTAACCACAAGATCTCTGTAAGATCGCAATGCCTTCAAATGGTGTTATTTATGTGTCTGGAATGCGTGTACTTGAGTGCCAACCGTTTTTCTACAATTTAGAAAAACAAAATTTCAACTTTGATTTTCAATTTTCAATTTCCAAGAAAACAAATATTAGAATTAAACATCAAATTTCAATTTTCAATCTACAGGAAAAACAAAAATTAAAATTTGTTACCTATTTCCACATTTCAATTTTTCGAGTGTTTCTTACTTCCGGTACATCTAAGTCAGAGAAAGCCTGGAATGAACAAAGACCGGAAGACAATGAAAACCAATCACAGGGAATACAAAGGAAAATGTTTGTGCACTTTTGTTGTTCGGCGTGGTCAATTGCTTTGGTAAAACATGGCTGATGAAGACCTCCAGTTTTCTCACAGTGAAGGAGAAGATAGAAGCCACAGGCGGCTGAAGAAGTCACAAGTAACAGCTGAGAGGCTCAGCTACATGTTTGAGGTAAGATCAAAAAGTAAAATCAAGGCAAAATCAATTGTTGAAAGCTTGTCCTTGTTTTAGGACAAATTGTTGAAATTCTGCATATTTCTGCAGCTTGATGCGGTTGGAATCCATTTTGTTGTAGACTTTTCTGGCACTACTGAGTGGCCAACCGGAGATAAAATAAAATAAAATAAATATACATTTGTATAGTGCCATTTTCCACTAATTGTCCATGGTGCTTTAATGGGCACTTTGATTTAAAAAAAGATACTTCAGGTGCCGCTCCGAGAGCAGACTACTGATGATGAAGGCCTGGTTACTTTAATGTGCGAGATGGAGAGCATTATGAATGGCCGTCCAATCACAACAGTCTCTAGCGACCCCAAGATCAGGAGCATTTGACACCCAATCATTTGTTGCTTTTGCGCTCAGAGTCACCAATGCTACTAGGGCTGTTTAGAAGAGAGAATCAGCTGTCATGCCGCAGATGGAGGCAAGTGCAGTATTTGGCAGATATCTTCTGGAAAAGATGGTCAAAGGACTACCTGCCGTTACTTCAAGGCAGACAAAAATGGCTATGACCATGCAGAAATTTAGCTGTTAGAGATAACCTGGTTTCTGTTGAGAATTCTCATCATAATTCATGGCCCTTTGAAAGAATTGTTGGTCCTTCACAATAAGAAAGGGTTTGTTTGACACGCCAAAGTAAATGTCAAGTCAACAGTTCTCGAGAGACCGATCAACAAACTTTGTCTTCTTGTTGAAGGAGATCAATCTCAACAAACGGAACATTAAGGATGCTCAATTAAGTTGCAATTTTGCCTTGTCGTATTAATGGACATCAATGGACATCAAGTTTAAATGAACGCTATGCTTTAATTAATTGATGAGCTGTGCATTGTTTACAGCTTTGGTAGAATTGACTGCCTAGTACCATGCGTAGTAGTGTTACGTTTTTCATTGCCAAGTTCATTCACATGCTTATCGTGTACTTGTTTGCCATCAAACTGTGTATATACAATTGTGTAGAGCTGTTGAATATAGTATTGTATTTATAAGTGTCTCGCTCGTGGATCGACACTTAGGGGCTGGTGTAAGATCGCAACACCTTGAAATGGTGTTATTTATGCATTCGGTTACTTAGCAAGCATATTTTGTATTGTATTGTATTACATGTTGGAATGTGGCGCTTTTTCGTCCTGTAATTTATTCAAATAGCTTTTGGGCAGTGCATTTTTAAGTTTTCGCAACGCGGATTGAATATTAGTATCGATAATCAAAGCATCTAGTGCAGTTTGTTGCCGTATCTCAGCCACATCTCAGCCGTTTATAAGCAGTCCCAGCATCATGTTACAAATGCAAGTCTCTGTTACTATCATGGGTTTTAGTTTGCACCATTTTTGCTTTGGTTAAGTTTGTTTTGTTCGTGTTTGTTTCAGTTTTTACCACATTAAATCACAAGTGGTTGATCGCCAGTTAAATAAAGTGTGCATTTAAATTGTCATTGCTCGCTGGAGATGGTTTCACATCTTGTTGATAGCTTGAACCTCTTTTTCTTTTTTCTCTCGGGTTCAAGCCAAAGAAAACCCTGACGGAAGGGTATGACTATTTTCTGGAACAGCAATGGCAACAAGCAGGCCTGTATATAAATAGTACAGAGCAATCAACTTGGAACACACTCTTTTTTTATCATGATATTAATTATTCAAACAAGAAAGTTAATACAAGTGGGTTTAAAATTTGATGACTGTTAGATTTCAGAAATGATAAAAAAAAACAGTTTCAGAGTGTAATTTTTTCAAACATTTACCACTGATTACAGGTTGCTAAAATTTAGAAAATTTCAGTTCAAAATGCAAGTGTAGTTCTTATTCCAGGGGAGTACTGTTCTAATATGCTTAGCACATTTCCTGTTAAATACCAATGTGTAGTTCCAAAATTCTTCATACTCCCCCAGAAGGGATTGTACATTCCTTAGGGGAGTTTCAAAGACACGTATAAAGCTAAACTGAAATTTCCAGAGGCCTGGGGATCTTAGATAAAATCTCTTCTGTTGGGAGGTATGGTTATTTTATAGAACTATACAATGCACTTAAAATGGATATAGCTCCACAGTGTCTTTACAAATTTCCATAAATGAATATAAGTTGATAAATTTATAAACATGTGATAAGCTTAGCACATTTTCTAGCAAAGTGCCACTTAGGTTTAGTCACCATGAATTTAAACTCGACAAAGTCTACTGTTTATAAAAATAGAAACAAAGTTCTTTGCTAACCAGTTTAGACACATTTACTCCCTTGACAAGATAAGGTGTGGTCCTGTTCTCATTTGCAGGGCACAGTTGTTCAACTAAAATATTGTCAGTAAATGAACAAATGTGAGAAGCTGCTTGTCTCTTCCCATGCCATACTCTATCACATTTTGAAATCCCTTACTTATGACAGTATTTGCCTTCAATCCATGAAAAGGTAATACTAAAAACTTTGTGATCACTTTAGGGTGGACCTGCTGCACTGATTCTAAACAACTCACAGCCTTGATGGCATCTTCACCATGGTCAATAGGCTGTAAATTTCTGCCTCCAGAACAGATGTCACAAGACCGGTTGCAGATATTGCCAGAGTCGTCTACTCCATCAAAATAGCCAACTATCTGTTGTCTCCAGGGCTGATGCGATATTTCACAATGCCATTCAGTCAACTCAGACAAATCAGCTTACCATCATTGTCGGGAAGGAATAAGAAGTTGTGTAGATGCTTTTTTTCTGTCTTCAAACCTGAAAAAGATGTAGCAGTGTGCATCCTGGCCATCTCTGCCTGCATGCCCAGACTCCTACACGTAGCTTTCTCAGTCCTATGGAACACTGTGGTGGATAACAAGCCTTACATTTGGTTTGTCAACACCCATTCCAAATGCAAAAGTAGCACACATGAGTTTTCCACACTTTTCTATTTGGCACAGACATCCACACCAGCATGGAAGAACACAGTGTGTACACCAGCTGTTTTCAATCAACAAGTGACATCTGCAGTGTCACTCCTTTCAACACAGTAGACAATACCTCACTGCTCTGGATATTCTTTCTTAATAAGATCGACTAATGCATCCTTCCCATCAGATTTCCTGTCCAAAACATGGAATAGAAGATTAGAGTGATTGGATGATTGGCCAATGACCTTGGTTTCTGCTGGATGTCTTAAATTGTTTACAATGACCTCCTGTGTTTGTCTTGTAGCTGTTCCAATCATTGCAAAAATTGGACATCCAAACTCAGCAAGTCCCAGTAACTCAGAGTAACTGGGAGGAAAATGAAACCCCCAAGTGTCTATGGAATGGGCTTCATTGATTACAAAAAAATTGTTAAGATTTTCAGAGGACAGTTTCTGAAGTAAATCAAATTCAGTTTGTATGCAGGTGGTTTGGCATAAAGCTCATGGATGATGCTCTCTATATCAGAGTCATCCATGTCAGACATCAAGTAGCATACATCAAGTCCCCTCGACTGCATCCTATTGACTTGGTCCAGCAACAATCCCAGTAGGGGAAAAATCACAACAGTGATTTTTTGTTCCATTAGGGCTGGAACCATATAGCAAATAGTTTTGCCCCACCAGCTGGCATAATTAGTTTGTGTTTTGGCCACTCACAATGCTCTAAACTGCCTCTTGCTGACTACCTCTAAATTGTGGGAAATGAAAGATTCCACTTCAAAAATCCAGGGCCTTATCTCCTGTCAGTTCATGTTCTTTCCCTGCAGTAATGACTGAAATGGCAAAGTCTTGTAGTGAACCCACCGTCAAAACCAGCCCCTTTTATGACCTGGTCAGATACATGTAATTGGGCAAACCAAGCATTGAAATCTACTGACAATCCTGGCTTGTTCATCTCAATTAGTTCTGGTCTAGCACCGTTGCTGTATGCTCGAAGCTGACCAAAATGGATCAGCATTAACCCTCCAAGCTTGGCACATTCTTTAGCATTCTTCCCTGCCAACTCTAGTACTTGACAGCCTTCATATGCAGTGGCAATTGTGTAACATTTGTATTCACTCCCCTATGAAATACAAGTAAACAGATTCATAATGTAGCTTAATCAAAATCACATGCTAAAATTGGAAATCTTACTTTTTAAGACTTTTTAAGAGGTAAGTTGAAGTTGTCATAAAGTTTTCTAGTAGAAATATTGGCATCATATCCGATGTGTGTCATTGACAAAGATGCTCAAAATGGTGACTAAGCCATAAATATTCATTATGAAGTAGAACGTAAAATATATGCTATAATGGCAACAATAGAAGTATTTAAAAACAAACATGACGGCAATGAGAATTTGCAGCAAGGCAACAGGAAAGGCTTTTGCCATCCTTTGAATCTGTGGAGGCTGCAAGAAAAAGATGGAATTGTGAAATTGAGGAAAAAAGATGAGGGAAAAGGCAAAAGAAAAATCACACTGGAAATTTTGACAGAATGACATGGGACAAGCAAGCATTTAAGAAAGAAGTTCAAAACAAAAAGGATGGTGAGACCATCAATTGGTCAGAGTTTGCTCATTAATACCATGTAACTAAAACAAGCAAGCTTACTAGAAATTGAGGGCAAATAGTCCAGGAATGCCTGGTGAATCAGGAAGTAAATATTCACCATTTAAATCCTCAAGGATTGCCCGACAAATTAAGGGCAAGACAAAAAATGGAGAGAGAGCAAGGTGGTGAAATAAGCATTCCCGTCCGAAAGACATGATGAACTCAAGGGGAAACTTAAAACATAGATAACCTCTGGTGATCATAACACTGGAGAGCTTGTTGTGGTAAGGAAGGTAATCTAACTGCTCACTTGACCATTATTTGGGGAGCAAGAAGGCTGAAATTGTTCAAATAAGAAAAACAAGCTTTGGTAATTACTTGTTCATTATTTTCTATATTTTGCAGTACAAAAAACTGGTCCTTGAAAAAGATGGAAAATTATATCAAAAAGATGGATTTTGTGGTTGAAGGAAGAAAACCATTGGAAGACATTTGCAAGAAGACATTATTGCTCCATGAAAAACTCATGAGTCAACCCAGATGAATTCTACAAAGAGCTGACTGGAGAGCAAGTGGTATCTAGGTCAAAGGACTTGAATGAGCATGATGAAAACCTGGAGTTTTTTTTTTCAGTATGCCATTGGTGATGTAAGATCGAAAATGGAAGTTTAAAAAGGAAAATAATGTCAAACTTTCCTAACAGTGGAACATGAAATCTGAAAACATCATCTGATATCGCGTGACAACCCCGCCTACACAGTACTGTACACTGTACACTGTACACTTCAGTGCCAAAAGTAAGCAATGCTCCAGTTTACTTACACTCTTGGATTCTAGTTACAAAAAAATTGCCCTTCACAGCAAACATAACAAAAAGTTATTGCAGTCTTCATTTGGGTTATTATGCAATACGACTCCCTACTACAGTGGCTGCAGCAGTCTCTTTGAATGGTATTTGCAGCAATTGCTTTTGACAGCACACACATGAGTTAAAGAGTCCTTCACACCTTCTGAATTATTCTGCAGAGACATGGCTTCCAGTTTAACTTTCACGGTACATGCTTGGAAATTATTGCTCAAAATTGGGCCAAGTAAATGTCCCGCTTTCCCCAGTCCTCTTGTTCAAAATTTGGCGTGGCTATTTTTCTCGCGCGCAAAGAGCAAAAATACCCCAGGCTTTCACCCCCTTTGAGGGGGGAATGGTACGAGTACACAATTTCATCCCATGAAATCCAAAATCCTCGAGGGCAAAGGTTTCTTTTGATACCTTCTTTGCCATATAGCGTTCTGTTTTCGAAAATACGACATTCCTGAAGAAGCACTTTGACACCATCTTTAAACTGAGAAATTTCTGGTTCTAGTGGACTTTGGAAAGTGATTTATTTGAGTTTATTGTCGCCCAATTTTGAATAAGTAAAACCATACTTCCCTAGAAAAGGTATTTGTCTTTTGTTTTTGTGGAAAAAATGGTTAAAATTTTGAGCTTAAGAGGGTGAATTTTTGTTTGAAAAATATGTAAAAATTGCTGCATTTTATTGTAGTCCATTGAACATTGCACTCAATTTTGAGCTTGTATGGGAAGCAAGAAGAAACCTTTGCGGAGTTCTCCTAAATGTTCTGCAAGAAGCCGATTTCCACTCGGTGAGTTGTCAAGGGAAAAATGTAACCTCCATGATCAATATTTATCGAAAAGTAAGAAGCTGTCGGCTTTAAAAAAGAGAAATAAGCGTCTTCAAGAAAAGAGTGAGAAAGTGCAAGAATGCATTAATCAGCTCGAGATAACACCAGTTCAACCATGTTCAAGTGCATTTGTAATTTCAAAAAACACCTCCACTGTACGCAAGAAGAATCCCTCTGAACTTTCTAATGATGGTAAACTGAACTTACCTCAACAAAGTGCCCAGCAGAGGCAATTGGAAACCTTAATTGCTGCAACAGAGATCAATGGAGGCAGTATAGAGGACAGGGTTCCTGCTCTAGAGGGTATGGTCTCCACTGTCCTTAAGTATAGCAAAGTAAGTGATGTGGCCAAGTATCTCTCATCTAAAAAAATGAAAAAAGCCACTCTGATGGAAATAAAGGAGACACAAGAATACGAGAAAGCAATGAAAATTTTATTTGGTCATTATCATTGCTCTATGCTGGAGGGGTCATTGGAAAGGTAAAATATATGCAAGGGAGGTCTGCACTTGTCATGAGGCACACAGGGAAGAGCACTAAAACAGGTACTCCATCAAAACAGAGAATAACATTTGGTTTTGGAATACCAATTCCAAGACCTCTTTCTTACAAACACCTAATGCAAAATATTTCACAAATTGACATTGGGGAACTAATTTCTGTTAGAGACACCTTGTGTGCCACTTTACCCCAAGAACAGAGAGTTGCTGGTGTTTACAGAGATCTAGAAACAGTGCTCCTCACTGTAAGCAAATTTTATCTTGAAACAGATCCCATAAGAAAAGAGAGTGAAAAGCTGATTTGGTTTGGTGTGAAGGGAGCTTTCAAAGTAGCGGTGGGTGAAGGCAGTGCCCCATTTGGAAAATGGGATGAATCTGTATCTTGGCTGGTGAGTTTCCTTAATGTGGGGGCAAGAGTTGCCAGCCCAAATGAAAATTTCCTCTTGTTTGGTGCTAATTGCAAAGAGGATCACCCTGCTGTTAGACCTTTCACAAAGTAGCTAGCCTCTCAAATTAAAGAAATTGAGAAGAAAGCCTATACTGTATCAGGGGTGCAAATAACTTTTTCCTTTGAACTGGTTCCCTCTGACATGAAATTTCTGTTTCCTTAGTGGAGACCTTAGCAATTCTGCCAGTTATTTTTCAAGTTTTGCCAATGTATCAAAGGCAGATTGCACCACATTAAATGGCAAATTTGGAAACATGCCAAATTGCAAGTGGAAACCTTGGCCATACCAACAAAGACTGGACATGGCTAAGCAGGTGTCAAAATTCAAGGATAAGATTTCTCCCAACCTTGCAAAGTCCACCCAGAGAAGTAAAGTTACTCAGTTCATTGCAAGCAAGAAGTCAAGACAAGAATTTGAGCCTCTCATCGGTACTCTTTGTGAGAAAGAGGTTGTCGAGCCTCTCCATTTGAAAAATAATGGAGTGCAACATTTGCAGTCAATGCTTTTAGCCTTGGCAATTTCATCAAGTAACATCCAGACAAAATCAGCAGTTTGTCAGATCTACCGCCATCAAGTGCAATTTTCAGATACTTGAAAGCATTAGAGTCTGATGTCAAAGCTGGACGCCTAAAGAAACGAATAGGGAAATGGATCCTAGAAGACAGGCCAAAAGATAAGGACTTTTCCTACAGGCTAACTAGAAAAGACTCTAAACTTGTCTTGCATGGTTTCATGTTTCTGGTAGATGCAATCAAGGGGGATTCAGAAAACCCTAAATTGATTACGAAGCTGATCTGCATTGTATTCATAGCAATCAAGTTGAGAGATTGTACTTCAAAGTTCTCTATGTATCATATCACTCCTACAGTTGTCCAAGAGCTGCAACAAATGAGCCATGTTACTTCACAGCAGTTGTCCTTTTC
>NC_138154.1:5451780-5669280 GCF_964199315.1 Orbicella franksi | reverse complement strand
CATCTTGGTCATTTGCCGTTTCATGTGGGCTTTGCTTTTGCTCTTTTGTTTTATTTTCTACCTCGTTATATTTTCTTCGTGTAGTTTTATGTCGTGTTTTAATTTTGGTCTACAGGGAGTTTTTCTCCTTTGTTATCACGGCACTCTATTTAGGTTTGTTTTCTCATTATGCACATATTGTTTTTTCGTTGTTTGTTTTCCCTCCGCAGTTGTTTGCACGTCCTTTTGGGCCTATGTATGTTCTTGGTGCTTTTTTGCTGCCTCCGCCCATTTCATTAGCACATTGTCCTAGTTATATTGTTCTCGGTGTCGCTATGCCCCTTTGTTCTGCATGGCAATTTACGTTATTGTCTGTTTGTTACACTTTGTTTTGTTTTATCGGAAAGTCCCTTTTGGGTAAAGGACGATTATTTAGGTATGTTGTGGAACCAGGGAGATGATATTAAGAGTAAAAAAACAAGGACAGAGGGAGGAAAGAGAAAGGAGTGGAAGTACTTTTAGGCGTGTATATGTTCTCGGCGCTTTTTGGACGGCGCAAAAAAAGAAAAAAGGAAAGAAAAAAGGTAAAAGATGGAAGGAAAGAGAGAAGCAGAAGCGCTTTTAGGACATGCGCTTTTAGATGGCAAAAAAAAAGAGATAGAGAAAGAAAAAAAGAAGACTGAAGAAGTGGAAATGCCTTTAAAGCTTTATTGGATGGCATTAAGGGAAAAGAGAAAGAAATGAAAAGTAAGGAAAAGGGAGAGAAGCGCCTTTGAGCACTAAAACGAAACAAAAAAATAAAACGAAGGAGGAAAGAAAGGAATGAGGGGAGCAAAGAATATGATAAGAAGCCAGGAAGACGGAGAGGAAATAAAGGGAAAGCAAAGAAATTGAAGAAAGGGTAAATTGATGACAAGTAGAAATTGGTGAAGTGGAAAGTGATAAAGATCAGAATGGAATAGAATGGGAAATGGATGAGGGGTTTTGACAGGGAAATAAGGATTTTAAAGGAATTGAGAGCGTTCAAGGGAGGATAGAGTGGGGCGAAAAATCGTGTTGAGGAGGAAAGTGTAAATCTCGGGAGTTGTAACGTTGAAGGTTAGCAAAAGATAGGCGTAGGGTTTGAAGTGGGAACACAGGAGGCGTTTCTATAAGGAATGGGGGTTGATTGTGGGGAATTTTGACCCATTCTTTTCCCGGGTTATTTTAGGTTTGGCTATGTTCTTGTTCTGTTCTGGTCAGCCGCACAGCAGATGTGATTTTCATTCCCTGTGTTCCTTCTTGTTTCTCAGCCAGTCAATCGTGTTCAATCTCTTGAGAAGAAGTTGAAAGCCTTGCAAGACGAGAAAGCACACAGGAGCATGGAGGATGCGTTGATAACCCTCCGCAGGCACCTAAACCACCCAAGGATTCGGAATTCCCGCATTGATGCTCACATGGATAGCACAGCTCTGTTGGGGTCATGGCAGAGCAAGGGATAAATGACGTGATTAAGGCTATTTAGCAATGCAGCCAAGAGTTCAACTTTTTGATCGACATTCAATACGTTCCTTCAGCTGGGAACCCAGCCGACGCTTCCCTGCATCGACATTCAGACCTCAATTGTACCCTTTCTGAGGAAACATGGTCCCGTGCCCAGAGAATGTTTGGACCTCATACCTTTGATCTTATGTCGCTCGACAGTAACTGCTGCTGTGATCAGCTTGGTAATCGTCTACCACATTTCACGCCATGCCACACCCCTGAGTCATCCAGCATCAACGTGTTTGTGCAACAGTTGTCTATCAGGGAAAGCCTTTATGTTTTCCCCCCTTTGTGCTCATTGGTCTGCTCCTCCGTTTCTTTATTGACCAGCATTATCAGCACCCCTTCACGATAATCGTGCTGGATATCTAGCCCCGTCGGTGCTGGTGGGCATTATTGCAAGCCACAAGCATTGATCGATTTCTCCTGGGGTGACAGGGCGATGATTTGTTTTTTCCTTCTGCTACGATTTCAGGCTGGTTCCCTAGACCACTACAATGGGACCTTTGGGCTTTTCGTTGCGTCTGTTAAATAATGGCATCACCAATTTTGTTAAGACGACCATATTACCTACATACAGTTCTTTTCTTCAGGATGACGGCTACGGTTAATTTCTGCAGACCGGCGCCATTATTTACTTTTGGAGTCTCGCAAGTCTTGAGAATTGATCAACTTTAACGGTCAACAAACGAACCTGAACGGTAGAAGATGTATTTTCACCGGGTGCTAGGGTTATGCAAACGAGCTTTGACACAAGTGATAGCTATGTAAACACACTGACGGTAGCAGATTTTAGTCTGTTCTCGCGTGCAATCCAAGGAGATACCCACCGGTTTGAACTTATAGAACAGTTTATTAAGGTATGGAATTTACTGTGATGTGCTTTTTAGGCTTCATTTAGACCCAACTTTTGAGATTTTCCCCGTCAAATTTGGCTAAATTTTAGTAGGTGATCAAAGGTCTCGGAGTAGGCTGTCTTCCAGCCTCGCTGGCAAGCTTAGAATTTTTCGAAAAGTTTCCATATTTCGTCAGTTAAAGTAATGAATGTACCTTAAAATTCATATGAAAACGAAATTCCATGAGCTGCAGTTTAGGCAACGTAGCACGCTTCACAAAATCGGTGAATTTCATCTTTCTGATCACGGTCCGCAACCTCAGTTCGGCCAAAATTCAATTTTGGTTCATAGCAAAGCAAAAATAAGGAATTGGGAAATAATAAATTGCTTTTATATATGTGTCAAACCCTTTTCTTGGACAAAAAATGAAGGAAAATTATATTTGGTCCCGAAGTCAAGTGGACCGCTTTTAGCGGGACTGCCACTTAAATACATAAAAAATTACCTCGTGAAAATTTTGTCTTGAGGTATCTTTGAAGAATTGTTATCTTTGTTAGAGTGCCACGAAGTTCATGTTGCTGACAATCAGCTCCCACTTACTGAACAAGATCCTTTAGACTCGCAGAATTGGCATATCCATGATCTTCACACAAATTGGAAAGACCAGCAATCATGGTATTGCTGCAGAAGTTCTTTGGGATGTGCCCATAGATATAACACTGTTTCACACCTCCTGGGAACTCCAAAAGGTACTGCTGGATTAACTCTTTTATTGAGCTTTGCCAGTAGCACACTGGGGCACTCTGGCATGATGAAGGTGGTGACAAGTCATCATGCAAAAGGAACTCTGCCAATTGGTCTAAGGTGTCCTTCAAAACACACAAGAGTGATTTTTAGCAATGACAAGGGGGACTTCTTGACAACGGCGCGTGCAGCAAAACATGCCTGTAAGAAACTGGGTCAAGGACACCATCACATCATGTTTCAAGACTGATTTAGCAAGTAAGCCGATGCTATGAAATATTCGTTTGCCAACATTTGTGCATTATTTTCATCATACGATGTTGGTTTCCTAGACAGCTTAACTTAAGGACAATGTAATTAGTTTCTCTGTATACAAGAAAACAAGTGGGAAGAAGGACAATACCACGGTTTTTCCATGGATCATGGAGACAAATACCCAAGGTATTTCTTACAAACAGCATAGAAAACATGAAAGTTCTTTTCGTTCCACCTGAAGTGGTAATTTATTTCAATTTAGTCTAAGTCAGTAGATTGAGATTTCTGTTTTGAATGCCAATTAAAATATTAAACTTTTGTGAGATTTGTGCAGAGATTTGGGAAGCTCTCCTCATGCTTGTGTGCCACTCTCGTCATCTAGCTATTGCTGTACGCTATGTCTTGAGTTTCATCTCAGATTATATTTATTTATGGCTGGCAGTGGCTTAAGAGCAGTCCGCGATGCTTTGGTAACGGCTAATGTGTATGATTTAATAGAGAATGATGAGTTTGTCCTTCTTTATGATGCTTATTCCTCGAAAGCTATTTTTCCATACTGGAAATTCCCCAAATTTGATGCAGAAACATGGAGCGATGTCGTGTCACACCAAATTAAGATTCGCAAAACAAATGGAATGTCTTGGTATCCTCAAAAACATAATCTGAACAGCGAACAGTTTGTGGTGGGAAGGAGGGACTTTGTGTGTTGCTGAAAAGATTGTCCTATCCTTGCCACTATCGAGAGATTGCTTGTTTATTTTGGATCCGTCAAAAGCCACTGGCCCCGATGGAATTCCTGCGCGTATTCTTAAAGAGTGCAGTGAGCAGATCGCGCCAAGTCTTTGTTCCCTATTCAACCATTCTCTGCATACTGGGCGGTTCCCATCAGAATGGAAGTCAGCTGATGTTACTCTGGTTCATAAAAAAGATCTTTTAGAGCCAGCTGAAAATTACAGACCAATCTCACTTTTACCAATTGTGAGTAAAGTTATGGAACGCTGCGTTTGTAATAGACTTTATTCCCATGTCTCGCAATCAATTACAACCTTACAACACGGATTCATGCGTTCCCGTTCATGCTCTTCGCAACTCTTATCCGTACTTCATTCAATTGGAGAGGCACTCGACAAAAATAAACAGACGGATATTTTGTACCTTGATTTTGCCAAGGCCCTCGACACAGTTGATCACGTCATTCTTATTGAAAAGCTGAAATGGTACGGTGTCACAGGTCAACTGTTAGATTGGTTTTCTGACTACCTAAAGGACAGATCGCAGAGAGTTGTGATTGACGGCACCGCCTCTGAGCGTCTACCGGTCACTTCCGGTGTACCCCAGGGTAGTCTTGTCGGCCCACTCCTCTTTGTGATATTTATTAATGACCGCCCTGATGTCATCCATGAGGAAACCAGCACCGCTCTGTATGCTGATGATACCAAGCTGCACCGTACTATTTTGTTTGTGAAGGACTGTGCTATTCTCCAGCAGGATCTGACAAGTTTAAACACCTGGAGCCATGAATCAAATATGAAGTTCAACGCCTCCAAATGCAAAGTGCTAACAATTACGCGAAAGAAAACACCTGTAAATCATGAATATCACCTTGGCGAGGTAAACATACAACGTGTTCAGGAAGAAAAAGACCTCGGTATAACTATTACTAAAAATCTAACGTGGGACTCGCATGTAACGCGTATTGTACTCAAGGCTAATAGAATGCTGGGACTCTTAAAGAGAACTTGCCCACTTATGACCGACATCAAAGTAAGGCGGACACTTTATCTATCTCTCGTGAAGTCACAGCTTACTTATGCCACGGAAGTTTGGTCTCCTGCTAGTGTCAATTTGAGAACAATCTTAGAAAGAGTCCAGAGGCGTGCCACTCACTGGATACTAAGAACTAGAATCGGCGAGATGTCCTACAAACAACGATTGCTGACTCTTCGCTTGTTACCACTAACATATGACAGGGAACTGAGAGATCTTTTATTTCTCTATAACTGTTATTTCTGGATATACTGACCTAAAAATTGAACGATATGTTACTTTTACCACACATGGCCGGTCCCGCTCTAAGAACCTCACTCTCATACTAAAACCTGCTTACTGTAAAACCGCAACTTTTCAAGCTTCTTTTTTCAATAGAATTGTAAAACCCTGGAACACTATCTGTAATCTCGCCCCTCAAGACAAATTTTCTAGCCCAAGTTTATTCAAATATTTTTTGCACGCCACTTATTTTACTTTACTGGACACTACCTATGATATTGACATGCCCTGCTCCTGGTTCCTCTTCCGTAACTGCCCTTGCCACCGCTCTTAATTTTCTGTGACTAATATTATCCGCATTTTGTTTTAAACTATTGCAATTAATTAGATTTAACTATAATTTTTAACTATAAGTAATTATTAGATTTTATTGTAATTTTTATCAAATTTAAGATTTTCTATCACCATTCTTACTAGCTTCTAGGGTTGCGCCTTGCATGGGTAACTTTATTTTCCCGTTCGCGCAATTCCTATTGGTCCTTTTCTTCTTTTAATTATATTGTAATTTTGTGACCAATAAAGTTGATAGACTATACAGACATGGTGCCTCATTTCAGGAGAAATCCAACCGAGCTCCGTCCCATTTTTAATAGAATTATAAATTTTATTTATGAACATCATCACCATCGTGCCCCGCTCAGTAATTGTTTTGGCTTCATTGATGGTACTGTGCATGGAATCGCATGGCCACAGGACAACCAGAGTCATGTACAATGGGCATAAATGGTTGCATTCGATCAAATTTCAAAGTGTGCTTATACCAAAGAGCTTAATAGCCAACCTGCATGGCCCATTTGAGGGAAAATGGCATGACAGTGCAATGCTGCAGGAAACTGGGGTACTTTGTGACTTGCCCAGAATAGCTTTTTACAATGGTGATCCTCTTTGTCTTTATGGGGATCCTGCGTATCAACTGGGAGTTCACCTCCAAGCCCCATTTAGAAACATGCATTTCACCCTACAAATGGGCCTGTACAATCATGCAATGAGTGAAGTTTGAGTAGCAGTTGAGTGGTTGTTTGGTGACATAACTAATTATTTTAAGTTCATTGATTTCAAGAGCCAGCTGAGAAATTAATATGAGTGCAGTGGGAAAATTCTATATTGTCTGTGCTCTTCTGGAGAATGCTCACACCGGTCTTTATGGCAATATTGTTTCAGATAAGTCTGACATTCAGCAACCTTCTTTACACGAGTAAAGAAGGTGGGTTGTCATGCAAGCATGGCGTGTATTTCTTAGCTCTGTTAATTTTACTTTTATAGTCAATTCTCTTCGTGATTTTAAGAAAATTGGAGCCTTGATTGAGGTCAATATTGATGATACAGATATCTCGATCAGCCATAGGATTCCTTTATCTAACAATGGAGAATCAGGGTCTACTCCAATTCGACATCCCGCCAAAGTGGTCAAATTTACCAATCGATGGATTCGGGACCGTTTCTACAAAGCTAGACCAAAGTTGAAAAGCTATAATATTAGCGACATTGGCCTCGGGTGCTATGGTGAGAATAATATCTTTATCCAAGAAAGCCTAACGGAAGCGAAAAGAAAGCTGTTGAACAACTGCCTCAAGTTTTGCAAGGAACAGAATTACACGTTTATCTGGACATATTATAGAGTGATATATTTGAGGCATAATGAGCACACGCTAGCGTCACATATTACATCAGTTGGGGATTTGGAAAAACTGCAACCACGACGACCAACATCTGAATCAACCAGTTCAACAACTACTGAAGTATCTGCCTCGCCAAACTAAGTGCAGGAAAGTTAAGACTAGATACTGGTAGATACCGATTTGCTATCTGTGATAAGTTAATTAGGAGTAACAGGATATGTAGTCTGTGTAATCTTTGTTATCACTTTAATTGCACATCCCTTACTCTAGCTGATTACAAGTACTTTACGTCCAGTAGCCTTGGGTGGACCTGCCAGATATGCAGCCAGTCAACTTTTCCATTTCACTCAATTGAAGATAATGAGCCTGTTAAGCTGTCCTATAATTCCAATTTTAGCTGCTTGTGCTCAAAGAATAGTGTAAATGCTATTCTGGAAGATTTACCAGTGCTACAGACTATATCTAATATTGGTAATATTCCACACTTATCTAATTCTGACTCTGAATCCAACACACCTTCCAGTTAATTTTAATTATTTTGATATACATAAATTTCACTGTTCACCTGAAATTAATAGTTGCTCAAACAAGGCATTTTCACTCCTCAGTTGTAATATAAGAAGTATCCAGGCAAACTTTGATAACCTAGAACAGTTCCTTAATGATTTGAATTGTCCTTTCAACATTATAAGTCTGTCGGAGACATGGATTAATAGATCTAATGAACAAATCTCTAATCTTGATCTGCCTGGTTATTCATTCCTCTCTCAACCCACTACACAAAGGGAAGGTGGAGTTGGTATGTATAATGAAAAGGTATTCAATATAGTGTTAGACATGACCTTACTTCTAGCACCGATGAAAGTGAGATGTTATGGGTTGAAATTGAGAGTGACTTAAACAGTAATATGATATGTGGTGTAGTATACTGACATCCTTCCTCCAATCTTGAAACGTTTCTAAATAAGTTTTACTCGGTTAGTGGCAAAATCAATCAAGAGAGGAAACTCTGCTTAATATCTGGCGACTTTAATATTAATCATTTGAACTTCGATAAACATCCCTTAACAGAGGATTTTACTAATACTCTGGGTTCTTTTTTCTAGAGCTCCACATACTGAAACCAACAAGAATTACCAATCATTCTACTACAGATTGATAATATATTCTTTAATTCTATCGATTATCAAACAGTCAGTGGGAATTTATTACATGATCTAACAGACCATTTGCCTAATTTTCTCATCATTGAGAGTTTTGCTTTTTCAATACATAAAGAGAAAAGCTTTAGACAAGATTATTCTAATTATAATGAAGAAGCTTTATTAAGTGAATTTAGATCCATTGACTGGTCTAATTTATTTCATGGACTATCAGATACTACTGAAATGTTTGATAAGTTTTATACAAAAGTAAGTAATATCATTAATAGTCATTTACCCTTAAAGCCACTCACCCGAAAGGAATCCAAATTCCAAACAAAGCCCTGGATTACTCCCGGATTAAAGGTATCTATTATTAACAAAAGTAGGTTGTACAGGCACTATCTGAAAACACGTACATGTTACAGCCGTACCAAATTTAAGTATTATCAAAACAAATTAAATCATCTACTCAAACTAAGTAAAACCAAGTATTATAAAGAATATTTCATGATCAACAAGTCAAAAACAAAAGAAATTTGGAAAGGAATAAAGCAACTTATATGTCTAAAGTCCAAAGGTTCCACCTCACCTAGTAAATTCATTATTAACGAACATAAGATTACTAACAATAAAGCCATTGCTGAATAGTTGAATACGTTTTCCTCTAATATTGCAAAAAAGTTGGCATCAACTGTACCAAAACCTAATCTACCATTCAATTGTTATTTAGATAAACCCCAGTCCTGCAGTTTTTTCTTATCACCTACCACCTCAGCCAGAGTAGTTCCAATTCACAAAAAACAGTCCAGTTATTTAGTCTCCAATTATAGACCTATTTCATTGCTCTCCATATTTAATAAATTAATTGAAAAATTAATGTATAATAGAATTATTAGCTATCTTGAGGAATTTTCTATTCTACACAGTAATCAGTTTGGCTTTAGATCAAAACATTCAACCACCCATGCTCTTCTCCTCTTGACTGATAAGATACAAAGATCAATTGATAATGGCACCTACTCTTGTGGAATCTTCTTAGCATTTGATACAGTTGACCATAAAATTTTATTAGCCAAGTTCGAGTATTATGGCATACGAGGTGTTCCAAATGATTGGTTTGTTTCTTATTTTAGTAACAGAAGACAGTTTGTTTCTTTGTTTGGTACTAATTATGTTTACCAACCTGTTACATGTGGAGTACCTCAGGGGTCAGTGCTTGGCCCACTTCTTTTTCTTTTATATATAAATGATATGCCTAAATGCTCCAATATCTTAGAATTTCACCTTTTTGCTGATGATACAAACTTGTTCCTTAATAATCCTAGCATTCTAAATTTAGAAACCAACTTAAATGTAGAACTAGAAAAGGTAAGCCAGTGGTTATATGCTAACAAATTATCTCTGAACATTGAAAAAACCAGCTTTGTGGTATTTCATTCTCCACAAAGAAGAATAGCTCATAAGTTGAATCTTAGTATCTCCAATATGTCTGTGAAATCTGATAATCAAGTTAAATATTTAGGACTCATTTTTGATTCCAATTTGAACTGGAAACCATACTTACACAAATTGTGCAAGAGGGTTCCAAGAGGTATTGGAGTACTATCTAAAATTAGATATTATGGAAAAAGAAACATATTACATCAATTATCTTATTCAATTATCTACCCCTTCCTCACCTATGGTTTATCAGTTTGGGGCAATACTTATAGTGCTACTCTTAAACCCTTAATAACTCTTCAAAAGAGAGCTATACATACTATAACTTTTTCAAAACCAGATGAACACTCTGAGCCTCTTTTTAAGGAATTAGAGATCCTTAAATTAACTGATCTTGTTACCCTTCACAATGCACTCGTCATGTATCACTATTACTATAATCTTCTTCCATCTTCCTTTGAAAATTTCTTTCAAACAGTAGCATCTGTACACTCATACAATACTAAGCTTGCTTCTAAATCAACCTATTACATCAATACCATCAAAACAAACTATGGTAAATTCAACATTTGCTTTGAAGCTGTAAAAGTTTGGAATCACCTTGACGAAAGCATTAAACACCTCCCCCCTTAAACGTTTAAAAACAAAATCAAGCTAAACATCTTACAGTCTCACTGTTCATGAGTTTTCAACTGGTATTTGTTTATTTATTTGTTTATTTATTTGTTTATCTTTTGTTTATTTAGCTATTTATTTATTTATTTCTTCTTTTTGTCTCTTTTTATTGACTAATTAACTGCTTTCATCAAGCTTTAGTGCCAACCTACCTCCTGTACTTAAACATGACTTAGTTTTACTCAGCTCGATTAATATATTATATTGTATAGTTTAACTTTTTTTTATTTGCTAATAAAGCTTGTTGTTGTTGTATTCATGATTGTTGAACAAAGACTATGGCCAAAATTACATATTTAAGTGGTGAAATACCTGTGTTAGGAAACATTTTTTTGGTTTTCTCGCTATTCATGAATTTACAAGCAAAGTAATAGTTTTAGGCAAATTTATTAAAAAGCCCATAACGTCAAATTTTTTGCTTCCTCATCTGATTCTTCGTAACACCCAATCAACTTTCTCAAAAAAATGTTTTGCTTTCCATAAAATGAAATTTTTTTATAATTTTTGAAAGACGTTCAATTTGCAGGCATTTTGGTCTACCATTCACACTAGTCTTCCTCAGTTTGAAGTGAGTGGTGATGTAGGTTCAGGAACACATGATTTGGGTAGTGACTTATCTGACTGAAAAAAGTGGGAAATTGCTTCAGAGTTGTCTATATTTTGTTGAAAATGTCGGAAAGGTACGTTGCCGCTCTTTGTAACACACGACATATATGTATTTATATACACTAAAGGTCAAGTGAGGTTCCTGAACCTATGTCACAGGCATCAGTTGTGTGGCCATTTTGAGCCCATTATTCTTGTGATCAGCGGCAGGGGTCGACCACAAGAAAATAGAATTTTGAACTTTGTAAAAATTCGTAAAAACATTGCATTTTATCCAAATCGAAAAATTTTTTTGCAGAAGTTCATGTATGAAAATTATTTCATACCATCCAGATTGTTTGTCTTGGTTAGCCAGATACACATGTAATTCACATCAAACAGGAAATGACCTATTGGGTTAGTGAAAGGAGAGAGCAAAGCATGTTAGTGCTAAAACACAAAGTGAAACATCCATTTTATCAAAATGCTTGTGTCCTTTTACAATGTCTAAGCAAGACAAATTGTGCATTCATGAATGACATTATTATTTGTTTCATCTGTGCTCCTTTGCATTTCAAATTTTTAAAGGAGGATGATCAAGATCTGGTCACATGATACGGAATTAATTATGCTGGGACGCAAGTTACAATGGGACTTTCAAAACAAAGGAAAGTCGGCCTGGACTGGCATAAATTCCTTTGTTTTGGAAATCTCACTGTGTAACTTGCATCCCAGCATAATCAATTCCGTACCATGTGAGCGGATCGTGCAAAGGACCTATTGGTTTGGAAAAGTAGGTTCAATTTTGAAACAACTGATCAAAGTGTCCATTATTCACTCAGTGAATTCGAGTATCAATATTATTTGGACAACACTCATTCCAAAAACTGTTGAAGCAATATTTTCAGTTATTCAAGAAATTATAATTTCATATCAGTATTGGGTTTTCAACAGTATTTCAATCTGAAAATGATAACTTTAATATTTTCTGGTACAAGATTAAAACATGAATACATTATTAAAGCATGACATAAGAAGCAAATTACCTTTACCAAGTTGTACTATTCCAATGTTGGTGAGCTTAATTTATTAACTCTGCATGTCAATATGAATGTGTTACTCATTATGAACATACTTATTGTGAAAAAATAATTCTAAATTATATTACAAGTTGGTAAAAATTTCTGGCTTTTAATAAAATTTACACTTCAAGCTGTCACTCACCTTTCTTTAGCAAACGTGACATAAGTTGAGCATGCTGTTGCGTCATAACCATCGTCTGATGTTGCCACATAGCAAATTGTTCTTGCTGCTGCTGCTGTTGGTGTTGTTGTTGCTGCATTTGTTGTAGCATCTGTGGCTGGAACATTTTCATTTGCTCATTATTTGCAACTTGGGTGGCTTGCAGCTGCCTGACAAATTGCTCATGCTTCTCCTCTTGATCTTTTTCTTTTAGTTTCCTTTTTTGCCTCCTCTTTCTCTGCCTCATTTTGTCTCTTCCTCATCCCACCAAACCTCTCCAAGGCCCTTTCTCTCATTTCTGTTGCTTGTTTCTTCTCTTTTGCTGCTGCTGCTTTCTTTGCCTCATCCTGCTGTTCTGCTACTTTCTCCGACTCCAACTCCAATTCCACCAACTCTTCCAATAAAACTTCTACTTCTGTCTTGTGCTTGTCTCCTCCACCACTTTCTTTCTATTCTGCCCCATCTTTCGCTTTCCACTTTCTGGCCAGAATGTGGTAGCGGTATCTTACTGAATGTGTAGTTACAGTAAGAGATTCTCCCACAAGGGCAGAGGCAACATTCAACCAGGCTGCACCTCTTTCCCTGCTTCCAGCCTTAGTATTTACGAAAATGCCTTCTGCTGCAATTGCTCTCAATAGTGATAGGTCTTTGGACTCAGTCCAACCATTATTGACCTGTAAATGGCATGCAACGCAGCACAATAATTACAAGACAGTACATTTCATATGCCAAAGGAAAATAAAACTTCTACTACCAATAATTTTATGAACAACATAACAGACTCTGCTCAGTACTTAACCTACAGTACAAACTATTTTCAACAGCTGACTCTGGAAAGCTGGTACACTAACCTAGAACAAACGCCTCTTAACAGATGTCAACAACTACTGGCACCTTACAAACGACTTATCCATGACGGAAACGAAATCGACAAACAAGCTTCTAACAGACTGACTTAATTTGACTAACAATACACAGACCAAAAACCGACCAGTTTGACTAACAAAATATATTGAAACCCACAAATGACTGATGACAAACTTTACTCAAGTCTTTCAGCAAATACTATCATGGCTAAACTGACCAATCACATTCAACAGACAAGACTTATAACATCATCGACTGACAAACACTATTCACTTGACTCTGAAGATGACTTCCGCTCAGGTTGTCGAAAGGTCAGTCACCAACAACAGTTCTTTTCAGAACTACCCTCACCCGGACGATCACACTATACAAACTATGATACTCCTGGGTTCAAACCATTTTCTATGAAACATAACAGACTGTTAACAAATATCACAAACTGTTCAAAGTAACACAGACCAGAACCCTCAATTTGAATCAATAAGGTGTAGAGGGGATATGGTCCATTTTGCTTTAAAAAATCTTCATTTTACTATAAGTACTGGTATTTTTGTCTGTTTCACATTGAAGAACAATGTTTGCCTTGAATTCACTTGTATTGGAGAGTGTTAGATTTCTTCTACAGCTCAACAAACACAATTTTCCAACAATTGGGAAGTAATTTAATATGCTGTGAAGGGGCATTTGTTGATATTGTTCCTACTGTGATGTCTGCAGGAAGAGATGAATCTTTTCTTCGGTAAGCTGGCATTAGGAATTGTGGTGACCTGCATATTTTTTTCTTGAATTATGTAAAGTATAGATTTCATACTAAGGTGTTATTTATGCTGTTTGGTCTCAAATTGATGTATTGTTTTCATTGGTAAATATCCACAACCAATAAGATTTTTATTATTCCATGCAAATTTTAAATAGTTCATTAATTTTACAAGTGGGCTGCGTTACTGGAATTATTAGTTACAAAGTTGTTATCTTTCAAATATTAAGACAGTGAAATTTATAAGATCATTATGTGATATATTAACCTTTCATAAAAAAATTCCACATGATAATATATTTTTTAACAATTATCAATATAGCCTCCCACAGACCTGCCAACTCTCACAGTTTTTATCTTTTCTCATGGCCTCATGACAAGACTCCGCATTCTCATGATTTCTTGGGGAAAATCATTCTGAAATGAAATATTAGCTGTAAAATAAAAAGAATGAAAAATTAATGGAAAGCGAGTGCCATAAACTGATAAAGTTATAAGTGAATAAGGCAGAATTCTACACTGCTACATTTGTACTTGTGTTTACCGCTTTTCTGCCAATTTTTGCCTAGTTCCTAGGCCTATGCTACTAATTTTGTGCAGCAGCTATGTTAACCATTAACCAAACCTCGATCCCATGCCGAGTATCCCTGTAGTCTTTGCAAGTTCACGTGCAGCGCAGGAAAGCAATTGCAATCGGATAAAAATGGCGAAAAGAATTAGAACTGCAGATGCTGATATTTTAATAGAAGATTCGAATTCTGACAGTGAGACGGATCGGGAAACAGGGTTTGTTTAATGTTAATCAACAAAAAAGTAGAATCTCATTTTTTGTAGAATCTCCAGATATTTTTTCATGGGTATCCAGATTTTCCTTTATGAGGGATTGGCACGTCTCCTCCCATGTCTTCATAACCAAAATTGGCAAGAAAAACCATTGTCACACAATAGTATCATTTCAGTGTAAGACCTCAGTTTTCGTTGAAAAACTTTTGTAATGTTAAGCCAAATATAAGCGCAGTTTTGTTGACATTCTCACCTGTTTCCCCATCGGTCCACATAATTTTTTGAGCCACATCACTTTTTAGGGTTTTCCAAATTACACTTCATTTACTGGCCTTCAAGCAAACAACAATCAATGGTCTTAGGTTATGCAAGATTAAATTTACTTCCAATCAATGAACATATATACAATTGCGACAAATTATCCCATTGCTTTTTTTTAACATATTCATTTTAGTTATATTTAACCAACTTAACTTCCTGACTAACATAACTTTAAATAACTGATACCCAAAGCCTCCAAAATTGAAAAGTTACTCGTAGCAATTTTCTTACTTAACTTCATTTTACCATCTCTTATCTACATCTCGTTTGTTTTTTCTAGGTTAATGAGCAGGAGCAGATGTCTAATCATGGTGAAGAGGCAAGGGTTCAAATGAAACAAAATACAATTGTACTCCTCTTTATGACAACTGTAACTGTATTTATTTTCTGTATCTAACTTCGTTTTACCAGCTGTTAGTTTTCCACTACGTGCCATTAAAAGTAAATGCAATAAACAAGTGATTGTTAAATCGTGACATTGGGTTTCAACGGCGGTTCTTGGCCCATCGCACATCACAGTCGGGATTGCGACAGTGCAAAAAACTACAATAGCGAGATCTACAACCACGGTGCGCTAAGAAGAATTTGTCAGAGAGCAAGGATCCACGCAGCTCCTTTAGCGAGAAGTTTTACCTGAGTCACGCTTACTTCTGTTTCTTAGTGAATAGTTAAAAACTGATTATCCTAGATGCACGTGGTGGTTTTAGTTTTTATTGGAAGTCAGAGTTATAAGCACACAATCGATCTTGTGATGGAGTTGGTATTCTTTTATTGTCTTTTATTTCCCATTTTGTGTTGAAACGACTGTTAAATTGTGGCATTGGGATTTCAGTGGTGTTCCTTGGCGGATCACACGTCACCAAGTACATGTGTCACAACAAATTATTCTTGCAGCACTGTAGTTGTTTTGTCTACATAAGTAGGCAGATTAGCAAGTTGAATTAGTTTATTTGGAAACTACATTAGGTGAATTGTAGAAAATATCTGTGCCTTGAGTTTATTATGATGAACAAAAGTGTTCGTGTGAAGACGTTGTTGGGATGGTGACTTTTGCTGTAAAATTACTTACAAGTTCAGAGAGCAGAATTCTTTGATTTTAGAGAGCCTAGAAAAATTATTTATACTTTAAGATTGGTGCAGGCTTTTGTTAGCAAAGATGGTATTTTAACATCAAGGCTTACCCTATCAGTTTTTCAAGCTTGTGTCTCATAGAGTGGGACTAAAGCATTAAGACACTCTATTCATGTGAGAGAGACATGTGACTGTAGTATGAAGCTCTTGAACTACTAGTATACCAGTTGTTTGATATATTGTCTTTGACAGGAACTCAATACATCATTTAACATTTTCAAAAAGGGTACATTCTCTGGAAACTGGAGCTATGTTAAATTAAAGCCAATGTTATTGAGTGGAAGTTATACAATGTCATATCTTGTGGGATGGTGGGGAAAAGTGGGAGCTAACTTATCGCAAACCCGAAGTGAAAGTTTACAATGTTGTACATACATTTTACTTGCTAGATAGATTAGCAACCCATCGGTGTGTCATCTGCATAACTGTGGGGACAAGATAATTATTAAAGTACACATGGCAGATCAAATTCCACCTTTACCAGGGAAATTTTAGAAGGGCAAAAATGTCCTGCTGTGCTGTAGATTTTTTTGTATTACATAAGTATGCAGCTTTGCCGAACACTGTATTTCCTGTGTGTTAGTTAGAAAAATGATTTGTGACCGTGAACGGGAAAACGTACCTTAACGCTTATCCGTTAAACGGTCGCTAACGGACGGATAGCTAACGGATAGTTAATGGCCTTCACAACATTCTAACGTTTTGTCCTAACGTTCTAATGGTTATCTAATTGTGCCTAACGGATGATCAAAGCGTTCTAACGCTCTCTCCTAACATTCTAACGGTTAACTAAGTATACCTAATGGATGAAGAACACGTTCTAACGGTTGCACAATTTGTTCTAACGGATGACTGAAGCCGTTTAATGGTTATCTAACCGCCTACATCTAAGGACGTTTAACGGTTGTCTAACGGTTTACATCTAAGGACTTTTAACGAACAAACAGCATAGCTTTCAGTCCAATGTTATAAACACATAACCGTGCCAATCCATTATCAGTCTTACACTCACGATTTCTAAAAAAAACGAATCACAAAGTGCCTGTTTCATCAGTCGTCGATGGGACAAACATTTAAAAAATTATTTCCACGGTGAGCATTGAAAGGAAAACTCAGTGATATAAACTATCACTTCCTCATCGAGACAGACAAACTCAGAATTCGAGTCCTTTATTATCGTGTGGGACGCGAAACGTCGCTAAACCGGCGTGTAAACAATTTAACTCGCCAGTCGAGCAGGGTGAACATTTTTTATCGTTTTACTCAAATGGATTTGTCGCTTGTACTTATTTTTACACAATGACTTTGTGTAGAGTTTTTTTAAAAGTAACTGCTTTCTCCAGCTGTGGATTCGCAAAAGATTATTGTCACATACATGTAGTTAAATTGGTTTCTTCTGATTAAGAGTCAGACAACAGTCTATCAAAATATTTATCACACTTTCCGCCGGAATATGGCCGTTTCTCGCGTCTTGGAAGATGTAAACAACTTTACGCAAATTTTTGAACCCGCACTTTGTGACATTGACACACGAGCACAAGTTCTTGACACGTGATCAGTGTTTACCTCACAGAACATCTTTATTCATCGCATGGTCATTTTGGTTGAGTTTTTCTCCATGTTTGGTTCGTTCGTTTATGACATTTGTAAGGTGTTTTTAACTTTCTTTTGTTCACGACTTACAGTGGCAAATTACAAGCTCTCGAAACAACTGGACTTTGCCGAATAAATAAAACAGTTCATATAATGCCGATCGTTGTTATGATTTCACATGTCGTTTCTGTTTTCGAAAGCGGCAAATGTGTTTTGTTTTGGATCATGTATAATAACTATAGTATGAAGGCTTTATTGAACTTCATTTGAGTTGTATTTATCAATCATCAGGGCATCAAAATATAATAAACGCCAAACTTCTCGTCGGAAGATAGCTATCTCATGATTGTTCTGAACTAAATGGAAGCCAAGAGCTGCTCTCATTTCACACTGTGTTAGGCTACGTACCACATGCTACTTCAACGCGTGTCATGCCATTCTAATGGAATCGTTACCCGTTTAACGTGTGCTAGTTTATTCTAACAGATCCTAACGGCTTCTCTAGCCGTGCTAACGGAGACAGAGTTTTTGCTAACGGCTATGCTGTCCCGTCTAACGGTCTGATGCTAACGGCTAACGGATACATGTCTCTTGCTAACCGTTGCACTCTCCGTTCTAATGGTTGGGCTAACGCCCCTAATGTTCTTAAGAAAACTTTCTAATGGATGACTAACGGATGCTTAACGCTTTTGCCTGTCTAACGGATAAGCGTTAAGGTACGTTTTCCCGTTCACGGTCACATTTAGTTTGGAAATAGAGACCATCAGGCTTTGATTGGAAAAAATGGAATTTCAGCATCAAGGCACCTTTACAGGGTGTCGTAAAACCACTGACCTTTCAATTAGTGAGTTGTTTGCGTGCATTCTACAGAGGGGTAAAGCAATTGTGAGGGAGTTTAATGGTGTTTAATTTTTTTAGGTTTGTACAGAGCTTTCAAATTTGAGTTTAAAAAAAGTTTATGTATGCATGTATGTCAATGGAAAAAAGAAACCATTCCGTGGTGGAAGCATTCATGGAGAATGCAAAATGTGGTGGAAACATGAGCCATGCCTATGTTAGTGAATGGAAGTTATAGGATGTTATACACATATTGAACTTGCTCCACACATTAGCAAGTCATTAGTGTGTCTTATTTTTAGCCGACTAAATCCACAGCTTTTTAAGTGTTACACCATTCAGGATTACTTTCGCTTCTTTGTGTTAATAGTTACATATGGTTAAAGACTGATTGATGTAATAAGATATCCTAGATGCACCTGGTGGTTTTTAATTTTTATCCTAGTTCGGAGTTATAAGCACACAATCACTAGAAATGTCCCTCTGGAAACGATGGATCCCAAAGTCATCATGGTGTTATTATTGTTCTTATTATTTTTAAGTTATTATTATGATTATATTTATTTGTTTGTTTTGCTATATTCACTTCATGGGTGCCTTTTTCATTTCAGATCGTTGGGTTTCATGGCACAGGAGCTGTAGTGAAATGTTTTGAGGATAGAAAAGAGAATGAACATGATCTGATTTTTCAAATCAGAAATGTTCGGGATTTTTTCCCAAAAGTTCCTCAAAAAATAAAAAGAAGAAAAAAAGGGCGTACCAACATGCACGATAAGTCTCTGGACATTCAGAATAATAGAATACTGATACTCTTTCTAGGTTAAGAGAAATGGTAATGACCAAACACGTTGGGCCCGCGGGGTCTCAAAAATGGACCTTGCATTTCTACCAAATTTGCCATATTGGACGTGCATATTTTGTGAGACTGGTGACTCATTTAACGATTACCTAACGACCTATTTTTAGAGGCTTTTTACATAAACTTTATTGGACAAAGACTATAACTATAGATACAGATAAGAATATAAATGAAATAAATAAAGCCCAAAAGGAGAGGGTGCAAACGGTGTAAACATATCAGGTTTTGAGCATGCGCAGTAGGACGAGACAGAATATACACGTGTGCTTGTACTCATTAGCTGGGATAAAAAGTTATCTTTCCAATCTTTGCCATAACATTACATGATGTCAGAAGTGGGATCGAGAAGTAACCAAACATACCATTTAGCTCGATACACTGGAGAAGGTGGAAGAGTGAAGTAATTTCCGAACGACACGTGTACGATCGATTCAAGAAAACAACATGGCGGCCAGCGCCTCATTCATTGACAAGGGTCCAACCATGGACTGGAGCACAGATGAAAACCTATACTCGCGCTTCAAAATGTGGAAACAACGCTGTGAACTGCTCTTTACGGGCCCGATGGCCAAAATTGACGAAGAAATTCAGTGTAAGCACCTGCTTTACTGGGCCGGTGAGCACGGCTTGGAGCTGTTCAACAGCTGGGGCCTCTCGGCAGACGAACAAAAGAAACTGGAAAACTACGTGAAACCTCACTCAAACGAGCTGATCACCGCCTGGGAGCTACACAATCTTCGACAAGGTACACTATCGTTAGAAGAATTTATTGCAAAGCTTAGAATCCTTGTCAAAGAAGCCAACTATCCATCGGAACATCATGATCGATTCTTGAGAGACTTCCTTGTACTCGGCATGAATTCAGACCATGTCAGAAAGGAGTGTTTCAAAGAAGGAAATGCTCTGACATTTAGTAAAGCTAGAGAAATGGCAAAAGCAGACGAATCAGCAGACAAGCAGCTTCAGCTAATGAACCCAGTAGTGTCAGCAGTACACCCTGTTAGTTCAACCAGGAGAAACCAATTCCGAAGTGACCAGCTGAACCCAGTAGCCGGTGGATCAAGGCAAAACCCAAAAGGCAACAAGTCAGGAAAAACGCAGCTCTGCAGGAATTGTGGTTGGGGCCCTCACTCTCATGAACAGTGCCCAGCAAGAAATGCAACGTGTCATTACTGCCAAAAGGTGGGACACCTTGCCAAGGTATGCTTTTCAAAACTTAAAAAGAAGGATGTGCATGAGATAGAAGCTACTAGTAATAACAATGCCATACCTGAGTCAGAGCCTACCCAATCATTAGATAATTATGTGTTCCTGGGCCCAATTGAAGCAACACCCCTGGCCATGAGTGTAAACGTTGTATCCTGTAGAGAAAAGGCTCTGCTAGAAGTCTCCTTGGCACTGAAGCCAGAAGGAAAACAAATGAATGCACTCTGTAAGATAGACTCAGGTGCTGAAACAAACATTATACCCAAGTCCCTATACAAGCAACTAAGCCCTGAGACACTAAGCTTACAACAACCTACAGTGAAGTTAACTGCTTATGGTGGAGCCGAGATCCCAAATCTTGGATCTTGCCAAATATACGTGAAGGGTCCTAACAATTCCAACCCCAGAGTTATCCAAGCAGAAGTTGTTGACGTTGATGGCCCTGCCATAATTGGTAACATGTCTGCACAAGATCTGAACCTCCTAAAGCTCAACTGGCCAGTCACAGCCAGCACAAATGCAACCACCCAGAATGTTGTACAAAGTGAAAACCCCATGCCCAATGCAAATACTGTCAAACTATTTGACATCAGAGGCAAACAACACCCCTTCCCACTGACAAAGGACTATTTGTTGGAAGAATATCAGGATGTCTTTACAGGAATTGGCTGCTTTCCAGGACCCCTGTACCACATTGAAACTAACCCTGACATTCCCCCAGTACAGCATGCTCCAAGACAGGTTCCAGTACAACTACAGAAAGCCTACATAGAAGAGCTAGACCAGTTAAAAGAATCTGGAATTCTGGTTGAGGTCCAAGATGAATATACCACTTGGGTTAACTCTGCTGTGGTCACCATCAAACCCAACGGGTCGATCCGTCTGTGCTTGGACCCTCGGAATCTCAATAAAGCAATCAAGCGCAACCCCTACTATGTGAGAACCATAGATGATGTGATACCGAAAGTCAGCGGCTCCACCCACTTCAGTATCCTTGATGCACGCAGTGGATTTTGGCAAGTTAGTCTTGACAAGGAAAGCAGTAGGCTGTGCACCTTTAACACCCCATGGGGAAAGCATAGATGGACAAGACTTCCATTTGGCCTTACGTGCAGTGGAGATGTGTTTCAAGAAAAATGGATATGGTCTTTGGCAGACTTGAAGGGCTCAGCGGTATTGCAGATGACACATTTGTCTATGGCACGGGCGAAGCACAACATGATCAGCACATACTAACTGTCCTTGACACAGCAAGAGAGAACAATGTGAGATTTAACCCGGACAAATTCCAGTTTAAAGTGAAGGAAGCATCCTTCTTCGGGCTCACATGGACCCCCGACGGGATCCGCCCTGGCAAAACCAAAATCAAAGCAATCCGTGATATGCCATCCCCGAATAACCTTACAGAGCTGCAGTGCTTTTTGGGCATGATTAACTACCTGAACAGGTTCTCACCCATTCTAGCCCAAGTGTCAGAACCTGTGCGACAGCTGATGAAAAAAGATGTACCATTCGTGTGGCAACCAGAACACCAAAGGACATTCCAGAACCTCAAACAAGCAATCACTGAAGTACCAGTCCTAGCCTATTACGACCCAGAAAAGGAGAACCTAATCCAGTCTGATGCAAGCCTTAAAGGCATTGGATGTGTGTTGACGCAAGAGGGCAAACCAATGTGCTATGCCAGTCGATCACTAACTGAAACTGAGTCTCGATACAGCAACATAGAGCGAGAGTTACTTGCTGCCTGTTGGTCGCTTGAAAAGCTTAACCATTACGTATTTGGTAAGGAGGTGGTCATCGAAACTGACCACAAGCCGCTCGAAAGCGTCTGGAAGAAGAGCATATCGAGCGCACCACCACGCCTTCAGAGGCTCCTACTTAAAATGGCCAAATACAACGTGGAGATCAGGTACATTCAAGGAAAAAGCAACGTGATAGCAGACGCCCTTTCCAGGATTAGCCACATGGAGCCCCCTGCAGAAGACAACGAAGTCCCCGTGGTGGAAGTGGACACAATCTCTCGAACACTGCCAACCAGCCCTGCCAAACTAGATGAAGTACGAGAGTACACTGATCAAGACGTTGTACTCAGTCACTTAAAAGATGTCGTGCATCATGGATGGCCAGAATATCCAAATGAGTGCCCACAAGACCTGAAAGAGTTCTGGAACTTCAGAGAGGACCTGAGTGTTGAAAATGGCCTCATTCTCAAGGGACACAAACTCGTAATTCCCAGTAAGCTACGCCCACAGATGTTACAAATCATACACCAAGGACATATGGGAACAGAGAAGTGTCTCCTGAGAGCAAGGGACAGCCTGTTTTGGCCAGGCATATCAAGGGACATCAAACAGATGACAGAGAACTGTCCGACATGCGCACAGTTTTCCAAACAGCAACCAAAAGAAACATTGCATCCACACAATGTACCCAGTTATCCATGGCAGAGGCTTGGATGCGATCTGTTCGACTATGGAGGTGCTCAATACTTACTAGTCGCAGACTATTACAGCAAATACCCCATCGTTAGAAAGTTGAGCTCAACGACATCTGCTGCGATAATCAACCACCTCAAATCAATCTTTGCAGAACATGGTATACCAGAATCCCTGGTATCTGACAACGGCCCTCAATACAGCAGCAAGGAATTTGCAGCATTCTGTGACCAATGGGGTATCAATCACATTACTAGCTCACCAGTGTATCCAAAGAGCAATGGATTCATAGAAAGGATGGTACAAACCGTAAAGAACCTTCTAAGGAAGTCCGAGGCTGCAGGACAGGACCCGTATCTTGCGCTCTTGTCATACCGGGCCACGCCTGTCGATAGCAACTTACCATCACCAGCCAAGTTACTGAACAATAGAGAATATCGCACACAACTACCCAGCAGTGGACGACTCCAACGGTCACAAGCAAAAGAATGCCACCAAGATCAGCTGCAGCACCGCCAAGATGTTCAGAAACAGCAGCATGATGGCAAGTCCACACGTGAGCTACAAAAGCTAGTACCAGGCCAACCAGTATTGGTGTTTCAACCAAAAACCAAGACCTGGACTCCGGCAACACTGAAAGAGCAAATGAACCAGCCAAGATCCTACATTGTAGAGACAAACAGTGGTTCTGAACTAAGGTGCAACAGAATACAGTTAAAACCGTCAGGCCAAGTAGCACCAAGCCTTGAAGGTCAACTGCTCTCTAGCCAAGACAATCCACCACAGCCCAGTGCACCTACATTTACATCTCACCAAGTCCCGTCACCAGGATTACCCCAGACACCCCAGAAACCAGCTACAGTTGGTGAGGGAAGTGCCGACCAACATCTGACAACCAGAAGTGGTCGTGTTGTAAAGAAGCCATTAAGGCTGGACCTTTAAACTCTGTTAATCAGAACAACTCGGCTTAGCCGTCTGAGAATTTTGTTGCGTTGGATTCAATTTGAACAATACTTGTGTTATTTAGGTTCCAATTTAGAGACCAAGTTTGTTTCTTTCACCCGGCAAAGTTTTTAGGGTGGAGATGTAAACATATCAGGTTTTGAGCATGCGCAGTAGGACGAGACAGAATATACACGTGTGCTTGTACTCGTTAGCTGGGATAAAAAGTTATCTTTCTGATCTTTGCCATAACATTACAAACGGGACACTGAGAAGCATGCGAGGCACCTACCCATCCTGTAGACTTCATTTTGGTCAAAATTATATGGTGAAAGGATTTTAAACTGACAACACAAAACAGTGAACCATGTAGATAGAAAAACTGAAATTTTAATAGTCAAGCTAGAAAAGTACCTTGAAAACAGATTTCACAACTACAATGGCATATTCAAGTGGCAAAGAATGACCTGATTCTGTAGAAAATAAACAAGTTCTTCAAGGTGAAATATTAAGTTTTTTGTGCACGTCAACGCAACCGCACGAGACATAGCTGACAGCAACTATAGTATGATGTGAGTAAAGAATTTATCCCTAGCCAATGTAACAATATTGCGTGCGAGATATTCTTCAGTTACGTTTGCTTTTCATGAGAACAGTTTTGTTGATTTTTTTTGTTTGTTTGTTCACAAGATTGCTTGGAATTTCTTACAGGATTGCTTGGCAGCAAGAACAGTTGTCTAACCATGGTGAGGAGGTAGGGGTTTAAACTGTATTTAGTTTCAGTATCTAACTTTGTTTTGCTATCTCGTATCTACACCACGTTCGCTTTTCCTAGGCTAACGATCAGGAGCAGATGTCTAGCCATGGTGAGGAGGTAGGGTTTGAATGCAACAAACGACAATTGAATTGCTCTTTACCACAACTGTGACTGTATCTTTTTTTTATGTATCTAACTTTGTTGTACCAGCCCTTATCTACACCATGTTCGTTTTTGCTAGGTTAATGAGCAGGAGCAGATGTCCAGTCATGGTAAGGAGGTAAGGGTCAAAATACAATAAACGACAACTGAATTGCTCTTTACTGCAACTGTATCTTTATTTATTTTCTTACTTAACTTCATTTTACCATCTCTTATCTACATCTCGTTTGTTTTTTCTAGGTTAATGAGGAGGAGCAGATGTCTAGTCATGGTGAAGAGGTAAGGGTTTAAATGAAACAAAATACAATTGTATTGCTCTTTATGACAACTGTAGCTGTATTTATTTTCTGTATCTAACTTCGTTTTACCAGCTCTTAGTTTTCCACTACGTACCATGAACGTAAAAGCAATAAAGAAGTGATTGTTAAATCGTGCCATTGGGTTTCAACAGTGGTCTTGGCCGATCGCACATCGCAGTCGGGATTGCAGCAGTGCAAAAAAATTACAGTAGTCTATTTATCTGTTCACCTCCTTGTTGTAATTCTTGTGATAATTGTGTCAGTTGAGCAAAACAAGAGAGAGCTTTTATTACCACACCATCAACTACCTGGTAATAGCCCAGAATAAAATGAAATTGTGGAATTCGTCACAGTTGTCCCAATTAGTTGTTGCAGTTTACAACAATGAATGCAGAAGTGATGACATTTAACTGCCATTTCCAAGATTCTGTCTGGAAAATTGGAAAATAAACAAACGGATGCTTGAACCATCCTCCTACCCAGTGTCTTTGCTCCCTTTGACCAGTTCATTTTGTCAAGCCAGCATGCACTGTAATGAAGACTCAAGGTACAATATTGATGCTTAAACGTAAGACATGGGTTGCACTGCGGACTTTTTTGTTTTTGTCACACAAGTTTGTCAGGGCATTTACCCTAAGAGGGGTCACACGTTTGCGACATAAAAGATATATGGTATCATTCTGACCATAATCAGTATAATGTCGGCCCAAAGCTGAAAAGGACTTTCTCATCACTTGCTTTGGCTACACTTTTTCTTTTAAGACATTTTCTCTCCCGAGGATGCTTCTTTTGTCTAGACTGGGAGGTAACGACAAAGCTGCTTGTGACTGTGCGTTTTGCTGCTGAAAACAAATCGGCTGCAAGTCATTTCCAATATGCTACGAAAACTGAAAGCCTTGAAATTCATATGGATTAAAGTAGTTAGCCATACTGAAGAATTACAATTGATTGTGACAATTGGGAAAATGTTGAAGCAAGAGCTCTGTACACATGCTGTGTGCTTGTGTTGTGATATCTAATTTAATTGCAGAATTTCAGATTTTACTGATATTGTAACAAAAGAAAAATAAAAAATTTTTTAAGGCCATTAGGCAAGATGTGACCTGCTTCATGACAGAATATCGGTCTCTTTGATCTTAAGGCGTGGCAGACATAGTTATGTCTGATGTGATCGCGACATAAGGGTCGCACATGTCGCGAGCATGCGATGACAGAATTTATGTCCACAGCAAGCTGAGTTTCCATCGCAAGTGGGAACAGCCGAAGTCAAAAGGGAAACCTAAACACCCAGTGAAAGTCCATGTTTGGGCAGGCATATCAAAGAGGGGGCCAACAGAATTCATGGAGTTTGAAGGCAACATGGACGTGCAGTTTTGTCTCTGATCTCCTCAGCAATGGGCTGCTACCATTTATCCGCAGAACCTTCCCTGATGGTCATCAATTCCAACAAAACAATAACCTGAAGTATACCAGCCGTCTTGCCAGCAACTTCATGGAAGACTACAGGATCAACTGGTGGAAAACCCCTTCTGAGTCACCAGATCTTAACCCCATCAATATGCTTTGGCACGAGCAAAAGCATTTCCTTAGAAACATCATAAAACCGAGAACAACGGAAGAGCTAATGAATGGGATAGAAAGATTTTGGAACAAGAGAATGGATGCAGAAAAGTGTACGAAGTATATCGGGCACTTGCACAAAGTCTTGCCGATAGTTGTTGAGCAGCAGGGAAAACCTTCCAGAAACTAGTTCCCGGCTGCACTCTTCAGACACTGACAAAAACAACTCCTTTAGGAGGCATCACTTCTAATAAAAGTGATGACCAACACTGTCCAGTACATGTAATCCCATGAACCCCAATCGCTATTGTGTTTACAACAAAACTCCACGCAGTTTTTGAAGATTCTATCCTCTAATGCATAAAAGAGAACATTAAGTCAAATTCTTAGTTTCATTATTAATAGAAACTTTGAATTCTCCGGGACATTCGATTGAATCGAAACCTGGCCATTTCTGTTTCTTGCTTTTTTTTCTTTTGTAAGGAAACACATGCAGAATAATGTTTATGACAACCATGGTGTTTATGTTGATAAGTAAGAAAATAACAGTGGTGACATGAATTTATCACACTTTCTGCCAACCATGTTTGAACTCACATATTTCAAAGGGATACTCAGTAGATGGCTGTATATTTAGGTTTTCTATCATCTTTGCTACCCAGACTGTATAGGCAAGGAGATATAACAATACTACTTCTTAGCTCATTGACTGAGTCAGTGTTTCCATCTGGGACTCCAGGCCAGTAAACAGAATGGACGTACAAGATTCTGATTCTATATTTATGCAGTGTATGTAACACAAGCCAGAAGTCAGCATCAAGAATCAAAAACTGACAAAAAAAGTTACTCTGAAATCATAATCAACAAATGGATAAAAATAATCTGAATCATAAGAAACTTATTGAAATTGAGCGACAAAACAAACAACAACTAGACAAGCCCTGGCGATTTTGATTCGCATCAACCACATGTAAATATCAAACATGAGCTGCTTCGAGAGTTTCTAACTTCTATCAAGCTGTAAAAACAAAACCCAGCATCGAATTGAAAACTGACCAGAAAAGTTACTCTGAAATCATCAGCGAATGGATTAAAGATAGCTCTGAGTCGAAAGAAATGTGTTCATACCAAGCATCAACACAAACAACTGATTGGAAGAAGCTGGTGATTTTGAGTCGCATGAGCACTTTGAGAGTTAAAGTTTCTGATTTCTATCGAGCCCTTCGCACAGTTGATTTAAACCAAACTCAGCATTATGTTCAGAACTGTTACTCTGTTGTTACTCTGAAATGAATGATAATTAAATCCAAATTGAAAGAAGTTCAACCGAGGGACAAATCAGTTGATTTAAATAAGCCAACTGATTTACAAATGTAGAGTCACTTACCGCCTCTAGTCGCAACTCGAAAATTTCCCTGTCTGCAAAAGTAAACCAACAAGATTGACATGTACATGTATTTGGAATAATTAATCGAGCAATAAATTCTTTGTCTCCTCGACTCGAAAGACTCACCTCGAAACTCGAACGACTCAATTCGAAACTCAAACGACTCAACTCGAAACTTGAACAACTCGACTCGAGACTCGATACTTGAAGTTTTCGAGTTTTGAGGATTGAGGATCAAGTTGAGTCATTCGAGTTTCGAGTGACTGTCAACTTACATTTGACCAGTACTGTAACGTGGTTCAATCCACCTTACAGCAAAAATGTAGAAATGAGTCGGGAAATGCTTTCTTTCACTTGTTGACCAATACTTCTAAGTCAAATCCACTTCATAAAATCTTTAACTGCAACACTCTAAAACTGACTTTAGCTACATGAGCAACGTCAGGACCATAATCTCCAACCACAATAAGGCTGAACTTAACAACGAATTAAAATCCTTGGATGAAATGAAACAGGTCTGTAGTTGCCATAACAACAATTCTTGCCCCCTGGACAGAAATTGTAATGTGATGAACATTATTTACCAAGTGGAGGTCACCACCCCGGAATTGAAAGAAACATACATCAGTCTTTGCGACACAACTTTCAAAGAGAGGTATAGAAACCACATGTGCTCTTTCAGAAACCAACGGTACCGAAATGTAACTGAACTAAGTAAACACATATGGAATCTGAAGGACCTTAAAATAAATTACAAAATCAAATGCAAAAAAGTGAAACAAGCAAAATAGTATTCAAACATCAACAAAAAATGTAACCTGTGTTTATGGGAAAAGTTTCTCATCATTTGTAAACCTGAAATGGCAACACTTAATCATAGAAATGAACTGACATTGACCTGTAGACACCCTAAGAAATTTCTGTTAAATACCACAATTGCTTAATTGTATTTTATATACAAGACTGTTACACTTTCATCATACAATAGCATCTCGACATGTCCTGCTGTAAGGCATTCTTCCCTATTTTTAAATGTGTATATCTAAGATTATAACTGTTCTTTGTGACAGTTGCCTGATGATTGCTTTGCAAGAAGCATGAAACTTGGAGTAGCGAATAAATGTGTTTGAATTAGTCTGACTCCATAAATCTATTTATATTCCCATTATTCACTACTATTTAATATTTGTCAGAAATCACTGTGAATCACCTTCTAAAGGGAACAGGTTGGTGATTCAAAGATAAATGAGGCAGTTAGTTGTTGTTATTTTTCTGCTCATCCTATACAATTATTTCATATCCGGGGGGCAATTTACTGTGAATCGCTGATGAACTTGGGCAGAGTGATGTGATCCTAACTGCAGAAAATGTGATTCTCCTCAGAGCTTGCTACTTAAAAGTCCTTCCAGTTCAACTGAATGGCAGGGTTGGTTCAGTGGCTTAGTAGTAAGACATCTGACCAGTTACCAGGAGACCTGGGTTCGATTTCTGGCTGAACACATTTTTACTCATTTCTTTGTTGCTTCGATTTCTGTTCCCATCATTCACTACTATATATCTATATATATAACTGCAGACAGTACTGTTTCAGCCTTCTGGGCCTCATCAGTGTACTGCTAATGCTAGGATGGAGAAGCCATATGGTCACGCCAAACGATCCCACACTGGTGGTATCGTCTAAGCCATGCCAGAGTGCTCAAACTAGTTAACTAGTGAGCATGGGCAATGCTAATAGCACTGACTCATCCTGGTAGGTGCTCAATTTGGACATGAAAGCATAGCTTTGTACGCCAAAGAGCTATACATATAGGTATATCTATATCTATTTCAAGGGGCAGTACTTTCACACCCCTTTCCCCAACCCCATTCTCTGCCAGTTTGGACACGACATTACCAGCTTTTCTTTCCAGTCTTGAATATTTTCAGTTCTTCTCCTCGCTTTAAAGTTGGCAGCTGTTTCTCTATTCTCATCCTCATCCCTCCTGACAGCTTTTAACAGTTCTTCCTCGCTTGTTTGGACATAACATTCTAGCGATATCTTTGCTTGATTGACATAATCCTCTACCGATATCAAATTAGTAGTAGTAGTAGTAGTAGTATCAAATTAGTAGTAGTAGTAGTAGTAGTAGTAGTAGTATCAAATTAGTAGTAGTAGTAGTAGTAGTAGTAGTAGTAGTAGTATCAAATTAGTAGTAGTAGTAGTAGTAGTAGTAGTATCAAATTAGTAGTAGTAGTAGTAGTAGTAGTATCAAATTAGTAGTAGTAGTAGTAGTAGTAGTAGTAGTATCAAATTAGTAGTAGTAGTAGTAGTATCAAATTAGTAGTAGTAGTAGTAGTAGTAGTAGTAGTAGTAGTAGTAGTAGTAGTAGTAGTAGTAGTAGTAGTAGTAGTAGTAGTAGTAGTAGTAGTAGTAGTAGTAGTAGTAGTAGTAGTAGTAGTAGTAGTAGTAGTAGTAGTAGTAGTAGTAGTAGTAGTAGTAGTAGTAGTAGTAGTAGTAGTAGTAGTAGTAGTAGTAGTAGTAGTAGTAGTAGTAGTAGTAGTAGTAGTAGTAGTAGTAGTAGTAGTAGTAGTAGTAGTAGTAGTAGTAGTAGTAGTAGTAGTAGTAGTAGTAGTAGTAGTAGTAGTAGTAGTAGTAGTAGTAGTAGTAGTAGTAGTAGTAGTAGTAGTAGTAGTAGTAGTAGTAGTAGTAGTAGTAGTAGTAGTAGTAGTAGTAGTAGTAGTAGTAGTAGTAGTAGTAGTAGTAGTAGTAGTAGTAGTAGTAGTAGTATTGTGACTAACCTGGCTCCAAACCGAATGGATCAATTTATCGTGATTTTGACTGGGTTTTCCATTTTTGGCTGAAAACAAATCACAAAAAAATCTTTAATTGATCTTCCTGGGAACTTGGGGTCAGTTGATCAAATATGGCAACAAGAAAAGTTCTGGTGGGTCTGGAACACCCCAAGTTAGAATCATAGTTGAGAATGATACGCCTCCAACTGCTGTTGTTACTGGATCAAAAGATTCTGCTGAAGAGCTGAACTGTGACTTTTACGTGACTGATTCATAGGACGATCAAGGTGATGATTCTGAACGTTCCAATGGTCCTGAACCAGAAGCTTCTCAGCATTAAGCGCATGCTCCAGCTGGGCATAATTCCTGATAACAACTGCTGACTCCTAACTTGCTAACTTGAAATCCCTTTCAACCATCCTCATGGCCCTAAAGTCCAACTACCAGGCAGTGAGCAACCCATTGATTTGTTTAAATTATTTTTCAATATGGCACATAACCCAGAGGAAGAGGAAATACAAGATTCGGGAAATGACTTAAAGCTCCCACACAGGAGAAGTGCACTCCAAGTGAGTAGTAGAAAGGCCCAACCATGTACATATACGCTAATGCTGCAGTTCAAATATACAGTCTGCTGGTTGACATTAATATAGCACTATATTGACGTGACCTTCAAACCAAATTAGTCCAGCAAAAGTAAAGTTGCCATTTTCAATTCCAATTTGTTAAATTACACTGGGAACTGACACAAGCCAAGTAGTCACCTCATCATCTTTTGCAAAGGAAGAGCTACTCTTCAGTAACAATGGAAATGGAATCATTCTGTTGACAGAACGTCTCATTTGCTGCAAAGCAAACCCTCTTCGCAGGCAGCACATTACCATAAAAAATTCCTCAACTGGTTTGAGCTTTCTTCGTCTCCCCTGTTTGTTGTTCCGGTGCTCTGTTTTTAAGTCGTCTTCTTCCATGTGATTGTAGAAAGCATCTGGTATACCACGTTCAGAAGGAGAGCAGTATCTGATGTTTTCCCCTTCAACGCCTGGGTTGAGAAATTCGAAAGTGGCTACAAAAGTATCGTACTTGGGAAAACCTGTATAGAAAGATATGTTTTCGTCGCATTTAAATCTTTCTCTTTCAAACACATGCTTAGTCATAGATTCAATTTTTTTTCTCCACTGCTGTTAATTTCTCTTGAAGCAGAGTGTTTTCGTTTTCTAGTGCAATCATTTGGTTTTTGGCATCTTCTGCATCTTGCTCTAGTTCATCTGCATCTGCTTTTTGAACAGTTTCACTCTCATTCACTGAATCCAATGAACTACATGCCACAGCACTGGTCGATGGCTTCAGTGTCTTCATTTTTGCGAAAGCTTGTAAAGGAAATTGTACCGCTGGAGCCTTCCTCTTTCATGGTGATTCCTGAACACCATTTAAATCTTGAAGGGACCACATTATCCTTTACATCTACTCTTCTATTTAGCTACTGAAAATGTCAAGAACACACCTTTGTCTTCTCTGTCATGCAAAAGTCCTTTCCCTCATCCCTTCTTATTGCATGCAGGCATTGTGTATGTCTAGTTTTGTCAATGGCAAAATTAGAATATCTTTTCATTTTTTTCATCCTTCTAAACTTTTTGATTCCATTCAGGCACGCAGCAGAAGGAAGGCATTATCAAAAACAAGCAAGAACTCTCACTGAGTTATTATTCAAAATCACAAACTAAGGACTGACTAGCCTTGTTCTCATGTTATTCAGCCCAGGTTATCCGAGTGTTCCGAGTGTATTCTGGGCTGTGCTTAACAATAATTTTTATTGATTGGTGTGCAGATTTTTGGGAGACAATACTCTTCCCAAAGCATATTTGCACATAAATCAATTCCAGAGTGATGTTGCAATGAACATCGTGGAAGTAACTGCAGTAGAATCTTTTTGACAAAGTTGGATCCTGATAAGATTCGACATTATCCTGGGAAATTCTGCAGGATCCTACACAGCATTTCTATCAGTATAAGGATAACTGTTACTTGGGCTAAGCAAACCAGTTTTCTTTATATACCCTTTTGGTTTACATGTAAGTAAGCAACGTTCCACTTTCTTTTTTGTGACAAATGCTCAATGAACAATCTATCAATTCACAGGAAAATTTTACAAAAAAAAACATTAATGTGATTTGTAAAACCTGTAATGAGAATTAGCAAATTCACATCATTAGTAAATTCCCATTGATGGGAATTTTCTGAAGAAGCAATGCTGTAAACAATTCCCATTAATGTAAATTTAGCCGTGTGCAGGTAAGTTTATAAATTCCCATTGATAGAAAGCAACTTGACAACACCAGTCACAGGTATATGAAATCCCGTGATAGTATTTTATACAGAAACTATTGATGGGAAAGTATTTAAAACCATTCATGTGAATTTAGATGTCTAGTCCCTTATGTGAAATATTAAAATCCCATTGATAGAAATCAACTTGGTAACACCAGTCATGGCTTTACGAAATCCCATGATAGTATTTTATACAGAAACCATTGATGGGAAAGTATTAAATACACAGAGTCTTGACTTCATCAAATGCAATAAATATGTCTCTATAGAATGTTGGAATGTGCCTTAAATATTTGACATCGTAGTTACATCGAAGCAGGAAATTGAGACCTCTGTGTTTGTTAAAAAAAAAAGTCTGGTACTACTTTCCAATTGCAGTTATCTCTAGAGGGTAGTCCTTTGATCCATGCAAGTCTGAGCGATTTTATCTTAAGTTTGATGTCAACGATCCGTAAGACCCCCGTGGAAAGGTCTTGGTACATACTAGTCCATTTTATTTTGTCCTTCTTATTTTTCCAAAGTTTATTAATAAACATTTTAAGGTTTACTAAGAAAGATTACAAAATAACATTTTCTTTGGGACCATTCATTTTTTTATGAGGTGGTGAGGCATGCCAAAAAAATATGGCTGCAAGGGGTGACGGCATCAGAAACATTTGCTGTGTAAGGGGGGAGGCACTCAAAATAATAACTTCCAAGTGTCGAATTATGTAGTGTAGTGCAAAATTTCTACCAGAATGCATGGGAGAGCATGCCCCTGGACCTCCTGCTTTGTCATGCACCAAATAGCATGAATGCAACTCTACCAACTATTTTGTTGCAAATACACATTACCTCACTATCACATCCCACCAATAAACAGTTAATCAATGTACAGTACCAGCATTTATTATTGTCACTTAAACCTTGCGGTCTGAACAGGAGCAAAGTTCCAACTAGTTTAAAAAACAATTTAGAATTTAAAAAACATGTTTTGGCAGATTTTAGCTGATATTTTTTTCCTTTGAGCTTGATAGAAGTTTTAATATTTATAGTTTATCATTTTTTGGGGAGGGGGTCATATCAAAAATTTAGTGTCACATATAGGGAGCAGGGTATCTTACATCATATATACCACATCTATCAAATATTTCACCAGCCTTTCCTCCCTACAATATACCCCATAAAGAATGATCTCTTATGTCCCTTTACCCATGAGCAGAGACCCTTTCATCTCCAGGTTATCACACTTGCCGGTGTTTAGTGAGTAAATCATTTAAGAGCCATTGACTGTACAGTCCAATAATGTGTTGTATAACTCTAAACCTGCTCTGTGAGGCCTCTGTAAGTCACAAGTGGTAGTAACATACTGGAAATACTCTTGATAGTCATTTCTTTAAGCTTGTTCTACTAACTGCACTCTGGCATACTGTAGCTCGTCATCGGGAACATGTGCTACCAAGTTAGTAGTCCCACCATGAATCTCAGGTAAATAGCATAAGGAATCTGGTCATCCAGACATGGTATCATGTCTCGACTTTTGAATTTAATGTGTGTTCCAATGCTCTTTTAGCTGCTCAATATCTTCCTGCAGTAACTGTGCAAAACAGAACCACAAGCACTCTGATTCTAGTTCACTAGCTGGATTAAAAGTTCCTTGGTGTTCCAAATCTTTAAAGAAATTTATCCACTAGTTTGTTCTGCTTCCTCTGAAGTAGGACCACCATGCCTCTGATCTCTGATTTCTGGGTGATGTAATGCAATGATGACTGTTTAAATCAACTGGAAAATAACTGTGTATCGAAGCCATTAAAACATTCTCAGTCCCCAAGTCTGTAATCAGTTTCTGAGGACATCCAGCTCGGTGTTCAACAGCATCAAGATAATAGGTCGCAATATTATGAGGCCAGTTGTTTGATTGCGTTACATACAATCATAATACCTTTCTGCTCCATCCATTGATGCAGGCGTGAATTGGAAAACTGAAAGGTTTGAGTTTGTCATAGCCATGGCAGTGTGATGTATCATTTGGCCCATTGTACCAGTAAGCCCTTCTACGAAGGCAGTGTGCCCTTCTTTTCTCTGTTCCTTCAGGATCCAATTCTCTAAGTGAGGCTTCGACAGTATAGCATGGAACACCAACACCTTGCATCTTGAGGGTGTGCCAAACATGCCTGTAGCCTCCCATGCAGTCAGGTCCATCTAATAAACTTCTGATCTTGTCTTGAACTGAACTCACATCGTATTCCACATTTCTTCTTTTCAAACTGTATTGTTTCAAGCACCTTTTCAGCAGAGCTATACTCATTCCAACACCATGGTATTTATCCCAAAAAGCAAGTATTTCATCATAAGTAAAGCTTTGTTAAAATAATTGCGAATCGCAACCTCTTTGCTATCTCCGTCTGCCATTTTGTGTGTTTGGACCAAACCTTGTTCCTAGGGTCTCTCTTGGGGCCAAACTGACACAAGTGTTGTCACTTCTGCTGTGGCTTTTTTCAATTTTCACAACTTTTTGCTGTGGCTTTCACAAACTTTTGCCATGGCGTTCACAAACTTTTGCCTTGGCTTTCACAAACTTTTGCCATGGCATTCACAAACTTTTGCCGTGAAGTTCACAAACTTTTGCTGTGGTGTTCGCATACTTTTGCCGTGGCATTCACAACTTTTTGCCTTGGCATTCACAAACTTTTGCTGCAGCATTTACAAGTTTTTGCTGTGGCATTCAAACCTTTGGAGTGGTTACCAGATCTTTACTTTGGTTGGTTTAAAAATAAGTTTGCCCACCTTAAACTTAAGACAGTAAACTAAGTTAATGTTGACGCTATTTTTTTAATTGTGTAGTATTAAATTGATACTTTTGCTGTAATACTTGTGAGCCACTGTAGTTTTCTGCATAATGGACACATTTTTCTGCATTCCTCTCCCCTCCTGAAAATGTCAGCTGGTGTATCTTCCTCTTGCACCGTCTTGCTCATTCCTCTTGGTGGCATCTACAGTATGACAATTACCATCAAGATAAAAGTTTCATATACCAACTTTAGACCCCCCAGCTTTTTTTTCCTGCTATGGCAATGACAGGCCATGATCAACTATTTTGCTTTCATTTCCTATGGCAACGATAGGCCACGGACAATTTTGCTTTTAGTTAAGTTTACAATGCCTTTTTTCAAACTATTTTTTCAAATTAGTTTTTAAATTTATTTCACAGCTAATTTGGTTACGTTTGAAATAACTTTCATTTTTTAAAACATTTTGTTTTATTTTATTCCTTGAGATATTTTTTTTTGATTTAAATTAATTTCTTGATTTAATTACTTTTGATTTTAAATTAATATGTTTGCGAGACAAAACAAAATGACATTAAAAGAAACAAAGAATACAACCAAAAATGCAAATAAAACATAAATTTACAAGAAATTTGTTAAGACAATGGGTTATTTTGTTATGGCAGTCCCAGACCACCATACAGATCTCCATGATGACTCTAGCAAAAGTGACTCCAGTCAAACCCAACTGGAAGGCAATTTAAAAGAAAGCTACAACCTTGGTCACAAGGGTTGGAAAAAAATCATTCTATACACATTTTGCCCCTCCCCACCCCTGAGCAATGTTAACAAAACACTTTCATCTAACACAAGTTTGTATTTTACCTTTTTCCAACATTGAATGGGGGAATGGGGTTGTTGACACTCATTCTGTAGGTATTATGATTATGATTTCATGATTTTGGCATTTTCCAACACAATTTGTCCATGATTGTAGTTTGGCTAAAGGAAAGAAGATCGGCTATTCCCAGAAGCCATTAACAGGACACTCTCAATAAGGATGACTGAATGAAGGAAGCCTCCTTTTACACCTCAATGGGTGACAAACAGACATGGAAGGTTGTATACAAATGCTTTCCACAATTAAGAAATGTGGAGCTGTGAAGGAAGGATTTCTTTGAATATTTGACTCTAGTAACCCTTTCGACGAAATATGTAACCTGTAGTTGATTGAAATTTCTCAGTCTAGAATGTCCATCATTGCACCATCGCTGATTGCTCGTTTGTGAAATAACACTGGCTATAAGAGTTGCTGCTCAAAATGTAAACACACAACTGAGGATTCTCCACTAAAGTAACTAGAAGATTATTCATTTTCTGGTATTTTGGAATGACGGCTGTGTGGAAAGGTTCCATATTTACACAACACCCCTCATTTTTTAAAAAATGTATGAAACCATAAGAGCTACTTTATTTAGGCCTAAATATGCACAATATGCAAAATATACATAATTATTTACAATTTTAATTTTAATCCCAGATAATGACCAATATATTAATTTTCTCCTTACACTACATGTAACAATACATATCATGGAAACATGGTTTAGAATATTAATTTTTATTACTTGAAATGTGTATCAGTTTTATCTGTCTGTCATGACTAAAATCCGAACACAACTAATAGGATTTCCTTGTCTCAGTTATTGTCTGCTGGCATTCCTCCCAAAAGGCAAACTAGTCTCTTGGAAGAAGACTTCAAGTTACCAATTTCTTCAAAGCTATTTCTTCAACATAACCTTACCATTGATAGCATTGATATTGTTCAACCAAAAAGAAAGTCCATCACGAATCTCACAGGAAACACCCAAGGGCTGATCCCAGGAAGTTCTACAGTTAATCGCTACATAGCGGTTTCTTGAAAACAACCTGGTAACATTGCCTACTGCACAAGCCACAGCCTCAAAAGCACTTCCAACAAACATTTTTATTTCGACACTGGTTCTACTCCTTTAGGAGATGCAGCACTTACAAGAAAAAGTGCAGGGTAGGAACCAACAGGTTTTTTACAAAGTGGCCAAAAATCCCTCTGGGGGAACTACTGACACTGATTTACTTCTGTTCAATGGACCAGAGTCGTAAATCGATGGCTATGATGTCTATAAACAATAACTTGGTCTGTACTATTTTCCGGAGTTTGGAGGATGTATGATCCATGGACATTGAGAGAAATCCTTTCATTCCATTTAGGGGAACAGCTGTCGTCAAGTGGGATGAGAGCAAATTCAATCACAAAGCAAAGGTAAGTATACTAAATGCTTCTAATTTGTTATGATACCATTGCTTTGTTGAATTTCGGTTGAATTCTTTGACAAATAGTTTCATTGATCAACAATCATTAACTCAATTAGTATAACAGAAGAAGGCAAGCTCCCGACTTGTAGGTCTTTGGCATGATTTCAACAGCCACAAGGCCTGCTAAAGGTTACTACGAAGTGGTGGCAAGTCAACATCGTGCAACTCTGTTGCCAATTCTTGAAAGATGTCTGCAACCTGGCAGTGAAGTGTGCAGATGACGGGGGGGCCCTACAAAAACCTGGAGAAACATCTGTTTGTTAGCAGTTCCCAGGCACCACTGTGTAGAAAGTCCACAATAACTGCTTTATGAAGGACAGACTTGAATCTGCGATCTCGTGCTTTAACAGTTCTTGAGTACATTCATGGATGCGAAGGGAAGTGTTCAAAGGGAGTATATTTGTTGATGCTAACGCAAATGTTCAAAGAGATTGATTACCTTGAAGTAGTTTATCTCCTAAAACAGCCACAAAAACATGACATTTCTTTCATGACAAATTTTTAACATCCAGGCTTTCCAACTTTCTTTAGGTGAGGAGCCTGCAAACTACTTTTTCATCAAACATTTTCACGTGAAAGCTGAACTTACTTCAAGTCCAGAAGAGAAGAACACATGGCAAGAAACACAGCGTGCAAGGCATTGTGGTTGCATTTGTGGGTACACCTCAACGGATCGTGATAGATGTTTGAGGCTCGCTTCCCTTGCCAATTATATCTGCTGACTTCACTCAGTAACTTCAGGCTCCTTCGCTGCGTCGGCAACAAAGGTCATCAAAATAAGTCCATATACAATGATTTTCAACAGCACAAGTAAAGTGGTTATTATTGCATGGCACAACACCTCTCAGTTTGTACTGAGCTCCGGTGATCTCAAACAGCTCAGAGACATTTATGTCCTTCATCAACCCCGGAGGAAATTCAATAAACAGGAATTTAGAGTTTGATACATTGTTCAAAACAGGCTGAGTGGTACAAGTATTACAGGTGACACAATTCAGTTATCCTGGGTTTGTATGCACATCAGTAACATACTGGGGCCACATATTTTTATCTAAACCCAACTGTTGTTTTCCATGTTCAGTAACTGATGCTAAAATAATTTTGCAATTCAAAGTCACAAATTGTGCACAAGTGTTACCGAAAGAATCAAAGGTTCTTTAAATCACAAAGAGACTCTCTTCATCCACACTCATATTAACAAACATACTTTGCTCAAATATTTGACTAAAACAGGCATTAATCTGCGGCCACAAACGAACCACAATGGTCAATGATGTATGACTATACAGGCTGGCAAATTTCCTTCAATAACGCATTGTCTTCTCATAAACAGATGTAATGTGAGCAAATATTGCTCACATTACAGCTCACAGACTAAAATTTAACCATTAAGGCATGAAAGCATATTAAAAGGCTCCGACAAAGTTTTTGCATAGTTTTGCCTGAATGTTTCACAAAAGGAAATCTTATTTTGTGATTTGAATGTTTGAGTAAACAAGCAAGACACAGTTTAGACAACACAAAATGGCAGCTTATGCATGTTTGTTGGATTTTGGACCAAATTTCTTTCCTTTTCAGAACACAAACTGCTACCTATTACAAGGTAAGAACTTTGATAATTGGTGAAGTTTTCTAATGATTAATAGTGACCGCCGCAAATGCATATTTCCCACCACAAGGCAAGGGAATTATCACCAAAGAATTTTCATTTCTTTGGTGTCAGAAAAATGCTTTGTCCATGATCATTATGACAGCGCATACTGCAACTGTGAAAAGTTTGAACATGACATTTGTTCAATCTCAAACGGATTGAGAAAAACATGCTTTAAACTAGCCATATGGCTAAGTATATTGCCACTTTAAATAAAGTGTCCTTATCCTTATCCTTATCCTTATCCTTCACATGTTGCTGGATGTAGCACTCTATCCTCGAGCATATGAAGGGGTGGGAATGGAACAGCGTTTATTGTTGAAATTCTGCTCAATTTCATAAAAGGTTTACCAGATCACATATTTTGAGATAATTTAAGCAGCCATGTTTAATCACATTCATTGACCCCAGCACTGTTTGTCACAGCTGATCAAGAAGACGTAACACTGACCATCTTTGATGACAAACTTTCAGTGCTGTATGCAATTTACAAACAACAGTCAGGTCAAGACAAAGAGTTTAGCCAGCTGACAGAAAAAGACCTGACAGAGATGCTTCTAAGTGTGAATGCAACCATAACCTACAGTCACAACAACCGCGTTCTAGCAATCTCCTGAATTGTCCATTGTCTCCATTACACTGAACAAAACATTGAAACAATGCAGATCTTAACTTGCCAATGTTTATTACACTTTTCACCATCATGTACAAACCATTAGTTTCAGTTGCAATCACTGATTATGACCTTTAACCCCAAAGAATCATTTGTCTAGTGCCTCTGCAATGCACTAACCATGCACTCCACATTTTCGATTCGTTCAGATTTGACACCGCTTCACCAGATCATCACTTTCTGTTTACTATGGACGTCAAATCACTATACACGGTTATTCCTAACAACCCTGGACTGCAAGCGCTGGCCTACTTCCTTGACAAGCGCGATGTCAAAGAACTTTCAACATCCACCCTCACAAGACTAGCCGAGCTGGTGCTAACCTTAAATTCATTCTCTTTCAACAATGAATACTATCGTCAACTTGGTGGAGTTGCAATGGGAAGCAAAATGGGGTCAAACTATGCCTGCTTGTTCGTTGGACATGTAGAACAAATTCGCAAGCAGTACACCGGATTCATACCTCAGCTGCACAAAAGGTACATCGATGACATTGTTGGAGCAGCGTCATGCCGGAGAGAGGAACTCGAAGCCTTCATTGACTTCATTTCTAACTTCCACCCAGCACTTCAATTTACATCCAGTATTACTGACACGGAACTACCCTTCCTGGACATCAACCTACGCATTTCTGATGATAAGATTCAAACCTCTGTCTTCTACAAGGAAACAGATACTCACAACTACCTCCATTTCTCTTTTCATCCTGACCACTGCAAGCATGCTATCCCTTAAAAAACAGTTCCTCCGCCTGCGTCGACTTTGCTCTGACGACGATGACTTCCTGGTTAAATCTTGGGACATGACTACATTTTTTACAGCGTGGTTATCCGTCTACTTCCCTAGAGCATGATCTGCGTAGGGTAACAACCATCCGTCGTCCAGACACTCTGAGCGGGTCCGAACATGGTGAAAAAACAGTTGATAGAGTGCCTGTGGTCCTCACATACCACCCCTTTAACACCCAAATTAAACAGTATCTAATTCAGAACTTTCGCATTCTATCAACGGATCTGCAAACGTGTGACATCTTCCCACGAGCACCTTTTGTGGCATACAAACGCAACCTCAACCTACGAAACATGTTGGTACGCTCCACCAGCAACTCCTCGTCTGAGCAGCCTGGGTCATGTGCATGTCAATGCTCTCGTTGCAACACCTGTGAGTACATCAATCCTCTCACCGTGATACCAGGTCCTAAATGCACCTTTACCATCCGAGAACATTTTACATGTATGTCGGAAAATCTCGTGTATTGCATATCCTGCCGCAGATGCTCCCATCTCTACATCGGTGAAACCGGTCGAAGCCTCAGAAGTCAATTTGGTGAGCATTTGCGAAGCATACGCAAGAACACTCCTGGATTTCCTGTGGCCCAACATTTCAACTCTACGGGCCACAGTATCACAGATGTCCAGGTGTGTGGTATGCGTTTGTGTAGTGGCACCAACATCCAGCGAAAACAACAGGAGATGAAGCTGATTTTTCAGCTAGGAACAGTGCAGTCGCATGGACTAAACATAAACTTCAGCTACATTTAAACAATGCACGCACAATTTTTCTACATGCGCACGCCCATCTAACATAGTTACAAATCTACTGTGTATTTTAACGGTTTTTTAATGGTTTTTTAACACTGAAGAAGGGTCATATACCCGAAACGTCTGTGTTTTCATGAACATTTTTGACGCTTTCCAATATTTATACATCCAGTATTGCTTCACTCATTTTTAACCAAGTGTCACGCATCAGCAACGACTTTTCAGTCTACCAATATACTATTACTTAACATAGCCTTCTGGTTTACATCTTCAGTTTACATGTTGCTGTTGTTGTTATTCATTTTATATGACCGGACAATTAGAAGGTAGGGAGACTACCCATATTTCTAATGGCCCTCACTTATATACAGTTCTGTTACAATAGTTGTAATGTTATCTTTGTTAGGATTGTTCTGGTTTGTACACATGTTGATGCTGAAAGGTTTGTTTTAAAGTAAAGTTGATTCTGACAGTTGTGTTGAACTTTAACTTATTATCTTCATTTACATCTTTATGCATTTCTTTTATTCAAATCACCTCATACAACCATTCCAGACTCCTTTTCATTCAGCCAGTGTCAACTATCACAGCATTTGTGGGTTCGTCATACCTTCCTGTCTAAACCTAGAACTAGTTCAGTTCTAAATTATATTGTTGAAAATTAACCTGTGTTTTTCTTGTACTGAGTTCTTAGTCCGGTTAATCAAAGCACGGTTAGCGCACTAACCCAGGGTTAATGGTTTTGTGCAGTCAAGTTAACCCACTTTTAAGCAATTAGACCCTGGAAACTAGATGAAAGAAACATTTGTAGCCCTAGCAACCTCTTTCTCATGCAATTACTAGAACGCAACATGGGTTTCAAAGCATTGTGTAACATGCTACAACTGCTGGAAAGGAGGCTGTACAAATGCACAACAAATAATCGTCTGGTTTAACTCTTGACCCCTTTCGCATTCACTGCAGATAGGCATACTAGTTTTATTTTGCAAATTTTTCTTCATTGTGACAAGTTTATAAAGGGTGGTTTTCACAATTTATGAGCTGAGAGGGATGGAGAGCCAGTGTGAACAAGATGAAATTTCAAACTGCACTCTAGAAAAATGGGCAAATTACAATACCTGTATGGACATGAAACCTAATGCAACGCCAAAAGTTACATGCAAGTCATTTGCAAAAGCTCCCTTATGGTAGAGCTAGAGAATACTAATGATGCTAAAATCAGTGATACTCCATCACTGTCAGGCACTAAAGTTGTGCACAGTCAGAAAAAAAAGAGAAGAGAAGGAAAAAAAGTTCATTTTACAAGAAGTATAAAAAGAAAGAAGGCAATTGCAAACACAGCCAAGAGAAGTAAGAAGTCTGATGCATCTGTGCAACTTGATAATTCACCAGTCAACTTTTGTGAGTTTCAAATGAATGAAGATAACAATTTTACCTTACCTTACCTTAATCACCCACTGATAACATTCATGATAAGGATGACAAACTGTATACTCAATAATTATTATGCTTTCATAATATTGTAAATAGTGTCCCCAATAATTTTATTTAAGCTAAATACTATTGACACTTTAATAAAGTCTTTCATTCATTTCTTTCATTCATTCATTCATTCATTGCATCCTTACAACAAAATTTTTAATAATACAATTTATGCTTTCATAAAATTACATGCTTAGAACACAATTTTCAATAAGACAATTTACCACATAAATCAACCATCACCACTATCTCGCAGAGATTAATTATACCACATAATACAACTGAAGCATTTTCACCATTAAATCAAAAATTGTTATATCACAGGATTAGACATTAGTAATAGGACATTTATAGTGTTAGTTACAAATAAAAAATTCAAGATTGTTTTGTTGTTTCACGTGCATTCTATTACATTGCATTCAATTTGTTGGTTGAATTTATTACAAGGAGTATAAACAGTAATTGTCCATGCTAAACATAACATGTTTGGTAGAGCAAAATCAGTCAAGCCCTGCCTGGCACTAGTGTACTCAAGTTAGGGACCTGGCACTAGTCAGGCCACATTTGTTGTCTTTTGTTTCATTTCACTTTTCTATTATTCCGTGTACATGCGAACTGTTCTGAGCTGAACTAATTAAGCCGTTGTACTAGCAAAATGGATGGACTCTTATCTATGATAGAAAAGTGAAGATAAGTCTACAGAGAAAACAAGGGAACCTCAGCGACAAGAAGTCCAGTTTCGTTGTTCAGGAAAGACAATAAACTGCCCGCCATCTTGCTTTCACAACATGTAGTGTCTCTCTGCCAAAAGTAAACTCTCAGCTTCCACAGACCCTCTCCTGGACAACAACAATGCCAAAGCATAAATGCCCATCTTGTGATTGTGAGTACGAAATAGCTGATGTTGAGGACGCCCTGGCTGCTGTTCTAATCTCCGTCCATTTGAGCGACACTCACACCATGGCCGTTGCCGCACCACATCCTGCTGCCACGGCAAAAGGAGAAAAGGTCCAGCACCCAACAGTCTCTGCCACAAGATCGAGATGAAGAATGGTCTTACTTTGTTGGAACGCTGGAACGACTATGCAGAAGCAACCAAAGTCACCGGGAACCGCCATTCAGAAACTCGCCGTGAGAGAAGAGAAACAAAGTGTAATAATTGAGAAAACACAAAAGACAACATAGGAATTACACTCAGAAACTGTAATACAAAAAACTGCATTCCACAGGTTAATGACAAATAACTCTATTCCTTAATAATATCACAATATGGACTTCCAATTTATTTTTACAAGGTCGGGGCAGATTTAGTGACTGAAAATGAACGATTTATTCCATAAACGCAACAACATTTATAACAATATTCATCTGCTCTTCGACCCAAACGTCCAGCTCACGTTTTTTCGTTTACAACATGTCATCACTCGGACCTAGTCTCCACTCGGTAAATAGGCAACGCGCCTTACACAAAATGAACACAAAATTTCAGTTCGGAACATCCTCCCACCCGATGCAGGGAGTGCATCACTACATGTAACTTGTCAACCAAGTTCAATAGAGTTCAACCAAAATGTTCAACAAGGTCTCATAAAGTTCAATTAAGTTCAGCAGCTAAGTCAGCATCAGAGCTTTCAAACAGGTGTAACCGCTGTACTGGACGACGGGTAAGACTTCCAGATGAGGTCCGCAGGGTAATGGACCGGACAAGACCGTCACGGCCTGTGTGGGTGTCTTCCACTCGTGCACGTGACCACTGACCCTGAGCTACGCGATCCTCACTTACTAGGACCAAGTCACCTTTGCAGATTTCACGACCAATCTTGTACCATTTCTTGAGAGGTGTCAGGGATTTTAGGTACTCTGCATGCCAACGCTTCCAAAATCCATTTACAAGCTTCTGGTGATACTGAAAACGTTTGGTGAGGGCTCTTGAGGTCTGTTTTGAAACATGAGTGTCTTTAGTCGGACACGCTTGAAGATTCCTGCCAATCAAAATCTGTGCAGGGGTAATCACACTGTAGTCATCAGGGTCTGCACCAAGGTAAGTAAGAGGACGACTGTTCAGCTGTGCTTCAATTTCAGCTAAAATAGTAGTTAACTGCTCGGCATCCAACATTGCTTTGGCAAATAGTTTCTTCAGTGGCGTCTTGACACTCTTTACAAGACGTTCATAAAAGCCACCCCACCATGGGGCTTTTTCCACAATGAACTTCCACTGAATTTTCTTTTCAGACAAAGCACTTTGGGTCTGGTCTGATTCCAATACTCTCCAACATCGCTGTAGCTCCTTGTTAGCAGCCTTAAAAGTTTTTGCATTATCTGACCAAATAATGCTGCACATTCCTCTTCTTGCAATCATCCGTCTAAGAGCAAGGAGAAATCGCTCAGTTGTCATATCACATACCAACTCCAAGTGTATTGCACGGGTAACTGCACATGTAAATAAACAGATATAGACTTTTTCACCACTGTCTTTCAAATACAAAGGACCAGCAAAGTCTAGACCCACGTTAGTGAACGGTGGTGCAGGCTTAATTCTGTCTTCAGGAAGTGGTGCCATCTGCTGACCAAAGGGTTTTGTTTGGTAATGGCGACAAATTAGACAGTTCCTTAGTGTCTGACAGACGGTCGATCGTCCCTTGATCACCCAAAATCTCTGTCGCAAAAGTGACAAAGTGTGTTCAACTCCAGCATGTAGTTCACGGCTGTGAATATCATCAATTAACAACTTAACAACAGGATGGTTAGAAGGCAGGATAATAGGATGTTTCTCCTCTTCTGGCAACAGTGACTTGTGAATTCTTCCTCCAACACGAAGAAAATGACTAGTCCGACACATAAACGGGTTTAAATTGGCAAGGTTGCTGTCCTTCACTGGACCATGCTGTTTACATGACACAATTTCTTCAGGAAAACCTGCTTCTTGTACATGAGATATCAACCATTCTTCTGCATTTTGTATCTCTAAACCAGTTAAAGGGCTGTCAATTCTTTCCTCTTCTTTCACTCTTGAGTTGCTAACGAATCTTCTGATCCAAGCAACAGTTCTTAGCAAGCGACTATACTTGCTGAATCTTGTGAAGTCAATAAACGGCTCTTTGGGTTGCACAACACAACTGACACTAGCTTTACTCTTCCTCTCTGGGTTAACAATTTCACTGGAGGGTTTTGACCTTAAATCCTCGGGCCAATCTTCTTCGGACTCTTGCAACCAAGAGGGTCCTTTCCACCACAAATGACTCTCTCGTAACTGACTTGCAGATAAACCTCGGGTAGGTAGATCAGCTGGGTTCTGCGGTCCTGGACAATACCTCCAAACACTGGGATCCAGCAACGACTGAATTTCAATAACACGATTAGCAAAAAATGGTTTCCACTGTGAGGCTGCTCCTCTAATCCAGTGTAACGTTGAAGAATTGTCTGTCCAACAAACAATGCGGCTAATGGGACAATCTATTGCACCTTTGACATAGGTGCAAAGTCTAGCAGTAATTACAGCAGCCATCAACTCTAAGCGCGGTAGGGTAATCTTCCTTACAGGAGCCACTCGGGTCTTGGACATCACAAGACTGGTAGATACCCTTCCATCTTCACAAACAACTCTCAGATAAACTGCAGAGGCATAAGCAACTTCCGACGCATCACCAAATGCGTGTAGCTCTACTTTGGGGTTCTGACCTAATGGCAAATCAGTGTAACATCTAGAAATTTGAAGGTGTCCAAGTTCAGAAATCTCTTGAACCCACTGATTCCATTTCGATGAGACTTCCATGGGAATTTCCTCATCCCATCCAACACCCTTGGTCCACAAGCTTTGAAGAATTAATTTTGACCTCACTGAAAAGGGTGCGATTAGACCAATCGGATCAAATATCTTTGCTGCTAAAGACGCCACCTTTCTTTTAGTGTACACTGTCTTTGATCTCGACTTAACAATGTCCACATCAATTGTAAAGACAAGGTTGTCAGTAAGTGTATTCCACTTTAATCCTAATGCTTTTGTGATTGGATGTGCTTCTGCTAGATCACTTTCCAGGCTGACAAGACTAACTGCTGCTCTGTCCCTCTCTGGTATGGCCTCCATAAGCTCAGATGAATTGCTTGACCATTTTGTCAAATTAAAGGCAGCTTTCTGCATAAGCTCAGTAGCACTTCGCTGTAATTTCAGCGTTTCCTGCACATTGTCTCTCCCTGAAGCAAAGTCATCAACATAAGTGTTCCTGAAGATTTCATTTGATGCAACAGGGAATGTTTCTTTACACCTTTTCACATGCTCTTGAATAGTGCCAATGGCAAGAAACGGACTGGAAACAACTCCAAATGTGACCCTTGTCATTCTGTAAATCTTAGGTGTGGCCTTGGGGTCCAAATCTCTCCACAGATACCGGTGTGAATCTCTGTCTTCTTCTTTTAACCGAATCTGCAAGAACATCTTCTCTATGTCACCCATGATACCAACATAATTCTTTCGAAAACGCAGAAGAATTCCGACCAAATCTGGCTGTAATGCTGGGCCTGGCTCTAAGCAGCTGTTCAGAGAGACACCATTGCTATCTTTCGCTGATGCATCAAACACAACTCTTGTCTTGGTTGTCTGCTTGTCTTCCCTGATGATCGCATGATGAGGGAGATAGAACACCGGACGCCCATCTGTTGGTGTAATCTCATCACAAGGTACTTCTTCAGCAACACCGTTCTCAACATACTTGTTAATCGCTTCTCTGTACGATGCAGCTTTCACTGGCTCATGGAGCAGCTTCTTTTCTAGATTGTACAACCTACTTTCCGCTTGCCGGTAATTATCTTTCAATGAAATGCAATCTTCCTTCCATGGTAAGGATACTTCATAGCGACCATCATTGTATGTTAGTGTCTCTTTAAACTTCTTCAAGACCACATCTTCTGCATGAGTAGTAGAAATTGAACTTTCAGCAAGTCTGACACCAATGGACTCCAAATCCCAGAACTTTTGAAGTGTTTCATTCAATTGTTCTTCAACACTAATTTGAACATTCATAGACACAGTGCATTCTTGGCCATGACCACCTGTTGGCCCACAGAAGACCCAACCCAAAGTTGTGCGAACTGCAACTGGCTCACGGGAACCCCCTCTTACAATGTCTCTTGTCACAAAGGAATAATAGAAATCCAAGCCAATAAGCACATCAATCTCTTGTTCCTCTCTAGGGAATTCTTCAGGAAATGCTATGTTTCGAAGGTGACACCATCTTGTTGGATGAATATCCACAGCTTCAGCTGGCCGGCATATTACTGGTGTAGTAAGTGCCTCAATACATTGAGGCTGTCCAGATTTGTCAATAGGTGCCACAGTAAACGCAGTTCTCTTCCGCAAAGTGCTCTTGGTGGCCTCTCCACCAAATCCAGAAACAGCAATTTTGACACTCTTCCCATCAAGACCAAGCTCATCAATTACACTCTGCCGAACAAACGACGTTTGAGAACCAGGATCAAAGAAACATCTCACAACTTTTGAACACCCATTTGATCCACACAAAATAGCTGGTATGGTCTGCAGGATCACTTCTCCACCTGAGCTCACTGCAACAGAATTTGCCACAACTGAGGATGGCAAAGCAGGACCTGACGATGAGGGTAGTAATTCCGGGGCTGATTCCACCTTGACTTCTTCCAAGGGAGGACGAGCTGAATCCTGATGCAGGAGACTGTGATGTCTACCTTGGCAATGCTTGCATGGAGGTTTCTGGCACACTTCGGCTCTATGACCAGGTTCAAGGCATCGGAAACACAGGCCTTTAGACGTTGCTTTTCTGAATCTTTCTTTCACAGGTAATGACAGAAAGTGACACATGACTTCAAACCATGGTTTTTGTAGCAAATGACACACTTGCCCTCTTGCGTTGCCGCACATAATGCAGAGGTGGATAATTTTTGTGACCGGTTAAACTTGAAACGGTTTTCACGATTTCCAAGATTTTCCTTTGCCGGAGCTTTGGAATCAAGAGAAGGAGGCTGTGAAGACTCTTTAGCTCTTATCAATTGCTCCAAGAAAGTAAACAGTATTTTCACTTCCACACAGTCCTGTTTAGCTTTCTCCTCATTAAGCTCCAATTCCCATTTTTCCACAACTTTTTTTGGCAGCTTGTCAACTATTAGAGGCACAAGAACTGGAGCCAAAGTTTCAGAATTAAACTTTTCACCAAAGGACTCAACAGAGCGAACGTGACCTATCACTTCATCGTAGAATTTACGCATGGAGGTTGCATCATCAGAGCTCAAACGTGGCAAATGGATCAAGGATCTTACATGTGCATCAAGTATTAACCTTGCATGCCCGAATCTTTCCTTCAAGATTTCCAAAACTGGCTTGTAATTCGCTTGCACCACTGCAAAACCTTTCACCGCTTCAGCAGCCGAACCCTTTAGCGATCTCATCAAGTACTCTAATTTTTGGACATCTGCCAACGACGGATTGTCAACCACTGAAACTTTTATCGACTGATAATAGGGTTGCCAGCTCAAAACATTTCCGTCAAAGGTTGGTAGATTAATCTTGGGTAGCTTAACTTGTACTTGAGGGGATGACTGGGATACGGGTGGATTGCTTCCTAACAATTGTACTTCGGGAACTTGTTTACTTGCCAAATAACTTGTCATTTTGGCCATGCTTTCAATTACACGCGCTTCGTATTCATTATGGCTCTCACATTCCGCCTCGATCTCTTCATCCTCTAACATTGTGCACATCGTGGCTTGCACTTCCTGCAAGTCACTCCACTTACTTGCGACATTACCTTTCAACACTTGAACTCGTGCATAATTATCTTGTTGTGACAGGGCTTCATCGATTAACTTCAACGTGTCTGTGACAGATTTTCTCAGGAATTTTCTCTTTTTCTTGATAGCTTCTAAATCTTTCGACATTTTGAAAGACCACAAATTTTACTAACCTCACATAATCGCAACAATTACAGGTCTGCACATTCACAGAAGTTCCTCTCGTTCAAAGTGCTGATGCAATACACATGTGGTTTGTTTGGCGCCAAATCGCCGATATGCGAAAACCAACTTCTTCGCAGTAATAAACGGATCCAACTCTCCTTTTGCTCGACCAATCGTCGAAACTGTTTCTCCAAATCCAATATCCGGCTCGAAGGACCATGAAAATGAACAATTTATTCCATAAACGCAACAAAATTTATAACAATATTCATCTGCTCTTCGACCCGAACGTCCAGCTCACGTTTTTTCATTTACAACATGTCATCACTCGGACCTAGTCTCCACTCGGTAAATAGGCAATGCGCCTTACACAAAATGAACACAAAATTTCAGTTCGGAACAGTGACAATTATGACTAGTTTAAAATAAGAGGCCTTGCACACCTTAGTTGTTTGGTTGTCAGTTGTTCATAAATGTTTAGGTCCAGGCAAGTGCTAGCTTAAGCCTGCTAGCCCTTTCTTTGCATGCTATAAAATGACATTCAAAGCTTGCCTTACAAGTACCATTTAGTGGTAATAACTTCATGCAAACTTCATGCATGCAAATGAAATAATACCCTAGTGTCTATTAAAATTATTCTCTGTTTACATCAGCATGTGACACTAAATTGGCTAAATTGGGCATTCCAATTTCAACAATTTAAAATGAGGTAACAGATGATTTATTTCAGATGCTTTTATCATCCCTTTATCCTCTACTAAGGTCTTGGACGACAAAAAATGGGTTGTGCTCCTCCGAGACCTAATAAAATAATGTATAATAGACCTTTCTTGCCTCATAATAAGCCTTGGAATTTCCACATAATTTCCAACAAATTTTCACAGAATGTCGGAAGCCCTGCACAGGCAGCAAAAATGCTTCAGTGCACCCGTGAGCATGTGCACAACAAGGTTCTAATTGAACCCACGTGGCTACATGCTTATTTTTCCACCATGTTTTAAATCTCTTTAAACTGACTTCAAAATGTTGAAGTCTGTCCAAACAAAGACCAAATCCAAAAAAGAAAAGAGTACTTTTCTTGGCAATGAGCTGGAATTATTGCTGAACCTAGTAATAGAGTTTAAAGCTTTAAAATTTACTGAGAACATCATTGTTGGTCAGCGGTTTCCCATATGATTATTGAGAGCATGTTGTTGTAGTCCACCATGTTGGATCGCATAGCAAATAAAGTATAGTTCTCCTGCTAGTACTGGCCTCTAGACTTGGTGTCAGGAGTGGGATTACAGAATGGCAACCCTCAAAAGACTGGAGCTCAAACTTGTGGGTAATGTGAGTGAAAATTTCCAGAATTTTGAGCTCTGTTTCAATGATTATTGCATCCAGGCCAACTATCGCAACCTTGGCAAAGATCCTGTCACCGAACATGCAGATCACTACTAAAGTCCACTACCAGAAATTTCCGCCCTACGATCTTCACTTCCAGATGAAACTTTGTCTGTACTTAGGTACACAACAGAACCTCAAGTCGCCACCGATGACAAGAAGAAGCCATGGGTTTGGATGGAAAAACTATGCACCCACTACACTGGCTCCAAAGAGAGTTCACTTCTCACCGACAGTTTCAACTTCTGGACCTCATCTCGAGCCTCACATGAGTCTATACAAGAGTGGGAAGTCAAAGTAAGACAAGCAAGCAGCCTTTGTGCTTACAGTGAACTAACTGATGAACTCACTAGACACAAATTTATCTTTGGTCTCAATGACGATCACACGAGAACTGAGCTCCTCAAAACACATGTGAAACCTATGAGGAAGTAATAAAGAAAGACAACAGAAGGTCCTACACTATTCATGCTTCTCATGGCACCACGATCCGAAGGAACAGAGTCCAAATGAAACCTGCAGCAGCACCACCACCTTTTATCCAACCCCAGACAGCAGTCAACTCAGCCACAGTGGATACGAGAGTTTACCCAACCCCTGCGCCAAATCCCTCAAAACAGGCTGAAGTCCATACGTAGGCTGAACAGCAGACCCATGAGCAACCAAACACAACAGCAGAAGCAATACCAGAAACCCCCCTGAAAGAACCAGAACCCATGGAAGGTTCCTGCAGGCTGTTGAAACAGACAAGATCCAGGAGAATAATCAAACCCCCTGAAAGACTGAAAGACTATGTCACAGACTAGGCATTCTTCAGAAATTGACTATGAACACTGTTGCGGCTATTCAGTTTTTTCTTTGTATCTTTTTTTTTTCCGTTCCATATGTTAATGTATTTTCTCACATTCTGCATGCTTTGTTTTGCTTCGTATGTAAATTTCGTCCCATAAGTATTTGGGTTATCCTTTCAAGTTCATTTAGTGTCAGTTGATCGTCCATTACCCTTGTAACTTTTTTGTTCCCTGAACCCTGTTTCTAGCATTTGGAATTTACCTTCCTACTACAGAAAGTTATTAAATTTGCTGGACTAACTAATTGGAATTCGCTTTAAGTTGTTTGGAAGTCAGCTGTCTGCCTCTTCAAACACTCTGTAGAGTTTTGTTGAAGACTTGTTAGCTGACTTAAGGGTACCCACCGACTTCTTTTGTTTTGTTTTTTCCAAAGGGGGGAGATGTTGGTCAGCGGTTTCCTGTATGACTGTTAAGAGCACATTGTTGTAGTCCGCCATGTTGGATTGCATAGCGAATAAACTGCTAGTACTAGCGTCTAGACTTCATGATGTCATTGTTTTCAAAAAGCTCCATTTTCAAAATGTTTTCTGTCCACACTAAAATACACAGCTCAGTTTTCTAATTCCTCTAGTTTCAAGAGTGTTTTCGAAAAGCTCCATTTTTGGTGGACAATTTCCCCGACGGAAGGCCCAACAGGAGAAGTAGAGCTCCATTTTCACATTCCTCTGGAGTGATGTGGACAGGCAGCCTTAGTAAGTTCAAAAAGCTTTTGCACAAGCATTTAAGTGCTTGTTAGCTTATTTTTATGGATGGATGCCTTAACTGATAAATAATAACTAATAAGTATATTGTGTATAATTAGATTGTTTTGTCTTAAATTTATTATAACATATATAAACAATAGCCTCTATTTGGCACAAAAATATGCTTGGATATTTGTCCAAGGACAAATATGCAAGCATATTTGCAAAGTCAAATGGAGGCTATCGTGTTTATTATCCTTCAAATATTTTTCACAACACGTGCAGTTACGAAAATTGGGGAATATTCTTGGATATTCCCCAGTTTTGGCTGGGAAATATTCAGTCACATGATGTGCACAAGCAAAAGTATTTGATGGATCACAAATCTCAATTGTCTTATTTATAGTTTATTTTTAGGTTTGGGGTTTGGGTGTGACTCGTCAAATGTTCAACAGTTGTGCGGGTGCAAAGAAATGACCTGGTTGAAACTTGAAACAGCAGTTGGTTTCAGGGCTCGACACTAACGGTAACCAACTAGCCATAGACTAGTAGAAATTTAGTTTTGGCTAGTAGGTTTTTGATTTCCACTAGCCACTTTGGCTAGTCAACAAAATGAAATTGCCTGAACTAGTTTCTGTCTCCTTCAAGGAAGACAAACACAAAATTTACACTTTTCTCGGAAACAAGGTCAGAATTTCATTGTGGACATATCATGGTACCGGGCATGTGCTAACTGAACAGGTTACTTTTGCTGAAAAAAATATTTGACAAACACAGCATTTTCTGAAAGCACACATCAATGCTTTTTTTTGTTACGAAATTTTTTTCATGCACAAACAGTGCAGAACTGTAAAGGAATAACATTTCATTTAGTGTAACAATACATGTGTGATTTGTTGTTGTATACATACTTACAAAATTACCACTACAGAAATATTTAGATGAGAAAGATTAATTTCCTTCAACATTTAAATCAGCCATTTTAGCAGTTGAATTTCCCCAACAACAGTTTACAGTATTGTTCAAGTAGTTGTTTTGCTTTTGAAACATTTCTACGGTGCCTGTCTGTGAAGAAGTCTCGACAGTTTTTACAGTGACGTCTTGGGGGTCTCGATATTTCTCCAAGGAAGTCTCAGAGAAAAACAGAGTCCTGAAGTCTTTTCGGGAACTGGACTTTTTTGAAACTAGGTTAAGTACAGTATAATTACCAACGTTATGTATTAAAGAGAGTCACTTGCATTGTGCTTTCAAGTCTTGCTAGTAATTCTGTTGTTGTTGGACCTACCAGAAATTTTCGCAACACATTGGTTTTGCAAACTTCGCGATTTAAAAAAATCGCGAAATTAACGTGACGCGAATAAGTAAGTGTCGGGAACATAACACATGTTACTATTGACAAATAGTACCGCCACTGTGTTTTTGTTACTTTTGACGTTATTGAACCTTTGATAAAGTCAGTTCACAAAAACATGAAGTTAAGTGATTCGAAATACAAGATTTCAGCAAAACTGCCGAATTTAAGTGTCGTGAAATATGCGCACCCCTAAATCGCGAAATAAATGTGTCGCAAAAATTTCATGTAATAAGGTAGTCAATCACAATGCTTGGCTCATAAAAAAAGGTTTTGGCTAGTAACATCTAAGTGATCACTAGCCACTAGGCTATTAAGTTGAAAAGTTAGTGTCAAGCCCTGTGCTTTGCAATTTGCAGAAGACCATTTGTGGCTGATGATATAAAAAGCAATAGTTTAGGCTGTCTCTGAAAATGAAATTCAGAATTGTAGCAACGCTGCAGATCACTTTCAGTTGGCTTCCATTTCCTATTGGTCAAGTGCATTATCGAGTGTGGTGTAGACCATACTTGGTGGTGCACTTCAGCTTCTTTGATCTACGAATGTTTCCATGGCCACTAAGTAAAGTCCAAGTAGGTACATTTTACCCCTTCACACTCAAAGTAGGTTCCAAGTGCACTTAGATTATACTTACAAGCTCTAGTGTGAAGCAAAAGTAATTGCCAACAAGACAGGCAAGCGAAAGCGTGAGCCTGTCGAGGCAGCAAGATATAGAGCCGTGCATAGTTTGATGGCTATGCAGAAAAAATCTCAGATCTTTCAGCTCGATTTTCGTGTAATCCGGTTCCGTCAGTGATGTTTTTTTTGGCCATATTAGGATGTAGCCAGATGTTGTTGATATATCACACAAACCAATCAGAACACTATTTTTCTTTGTGACGTTACGAGGCTTTGATATTTGTTAGCTCTCCTGCATGCAGAACTATTTTGCCTACCATTCTGCTTTTTGAGGCGTATACATCTTGGATTTGTTGTGATTGAATCGTACAATTGTTAAAGCTCAACAAGACCTGAGTTGTTTTCTGGAATGAATTCGAGTGTTGTTTATTTGATTCAGGGTAACGCTCAGGATTTGTTCGCCATCCATTTGACGAATTATTTCGGTAAGTAGTTTGTCTGACATCCTGCTTTTTGCTGTGGCTACATGTCCAGCAGTTGGACAGGTTTTTTAAAACACTCCGTGACCGGCTGTGAGACTTAATTTTTTTTTAACAAAAGTAAAACAATGTTACAAGAACTTTATGACAGGCAACCCCAAGAGGAAATGAACCCGGGTCACTGGCATGGCAAGCCAAACCTATTACCACTGCACCATGGCAACCGGCCGGAAGCCTTCTGGATTCAGACACAGATTACTTTGGAAAACCTGTCCAGCTGCCGGAGATAGAGACACAGCGTCTGCTTTTTGAAGGTGAATGTAAAATAAGTTAGTAAAGGATCAATGAGGCACATGTAAAAGTGTTGAGCAGAGAACAGTGTAAAACAAGCTTGCATGTAATATGACAAAGATTATCAATGTTGTTTGTTTAATTTGAACGTGTTTTCAGTTTTTAAGTGATTAATGGTATATGTTTGATTTGAAGTTTCTTTTAATTTCAAGAACTTTGTTCAGAGGTCGTCAGAAGTGAACTCGTTGGTTCGATTTGAGCTGTCAACACGATTGAAATTTACTCTCAAAGAGCACTTTCGCTGAATGGGGTTTTCCAAGTATGCGATTCAATTGCAACAAATCCAAGTTACATTCACCTTCAAAAAGCAGAATGTCAGACAAACTACTTACCGAAATAATTCGTCAAATGGATGGCGAACAAATCCTGAGCGTTACCCTGAATCAAATAAACAACACTCGAATTCATTCCAGAAAACAACTCGGGTCTTGTTGAGCTTTAACAATTGTACGATTCAATCACAACACACAAATCCAAGATGTATACGCCTCAAAGAGCAGAATGGTAGGCAAAATAATCGCACGCAGGATTTTTAAAAAATTAAGTGTTTAGTGTTTTGTTCACTCACTGAGTTGAAAAATAAACAATGTTGTGTTCAATTACAGCAATAATTTGAAACATTAACTAAAAGAAATTCATTTCAACACCTGTTATGCTAGAAGTATCCCAAATAAATATTACAAAATTCAATCGACTCCTGTTTACTAACTCAATTCACTCGTTGGCACTTACCGATAGATACAACTAGTGTAGGTCACATTAACCCAAATATTATGTGTAATGCAATCACTCGTGCGTGAAAAACAGAAGTGTCAAGTTTAGCATTTGTAAGTACGATAAAGATATCTTGTAACATTTTTGCCCTTGCTTGCAAAAGTACATTTTTTAGAACTCAGAATCAACTCTTGTCTGAGGAATTAAATCAAGGTCTTTTTAGTTTTGTTTTACGGAATTCTACTTTAACTGAAACAGTGTAGAGGTTATATACTTATGTACCTCAATGGGTTCCCGTCTTTTGTGCCTAAAAATCCATGACTTTCCCGGCGAAAAATTCCTCGGCGAAATTATTCTTCCCAGCGAATACCCTTGTGGTAATAACTAAACTGGCATACCTTAGAATGAATTGAATTGAATTTTCCAGTCTGTTGTCATTCCTATGATACTTCTGACTCCATTCCCTACGCGTGAATCTCGCGAACTGCATATGTCAGCTGGAATCTGCACAGCGTCGCCACTTGTAAAATGGAAGCTTCAACGAACGACCTAACGAACGACGTTGCGAAAAAAAATTGCTACAAATGCAGCTAAGAAACTCAAACACACGGAGAGTAATCGTGCGGTACAGAACACTTTACGCTAGCTCGTATACGTATACGGACGGAGTGATACACCTCGTTCCCCGTGGTTTTCAAGTTAGCCCGACTGGCTCCAGCGACACAAACACATACAAACAGAATTTCACACACAACTTGCCAGTATAAAGCGACATTCGAAGGACTGAAATTATCTTACCTGGAGCTCTCTCTGTCCAGGATAACTGCCACAGCAGCCCGCCTGTCTCACTTCCCACCGCCCCTCTCAAATTTTAAATCAACAACTGAGGTAACCGCGCCTGTTACTAAAAAATGTTTAAGCAAGCAACCGGAACGATGATCCTGCTGTGGATCAATTCTTGGTTTTCACCAGTCATGTGATCAAAACTAAAAATCGTAACCATTCAATAAATAAATTCAAGAATCTAGGATATGATAGATGATTGCTATATAAACAACCTCGCCAAGAATCAGGTTTCTGCTGTTGTTCATTCGCTCGTTATTCGCAGAAGCGTGTCATCCAAATTTATAGAGCTTTGTATGGAGACGCCATGTTTGTGCCCTTCGGAGGGTTGTGCCTAAATCCTACCGCTCAGAAGGACAACCGAGGAGTACTAGGAGCGAGTTTCCGAGTTGAGCAGTTTTCGGAAATTGTCGGCTATTCCAATATGGCGGACTATACCAATCACATAAATATGTGAATTGCCAGTGGTAAAACTATGTTGATCAACAAGACAAGTACGTTTTTATTCACCCGACAAGTTAAGAATAATGTGTAGAGAGTAAAGCAGTGAGTTGTTCAGCAAATGCTGTATATTTCTTTAGATCTCTTCCCGTCTAGTTCGTAAACCGTAAATTTGTACGCCGGCTAACACATTACACTGTAGACGTCTTTGACTTATAATAGGCACAAACGTTTTTAAATACGTCGTTCCTTCAGGACGAATTTATTTATTGATTCAGCGGATCCCCGAATTCAAACTTCCTTTGCCTTGTCCCTCTGGCCGGTAGGATCCTGGAAATACTACCGTCCAGAGGGACAGCTTATGTATAAGGTACTTGGACTGAAGTGCATGCACAGTTTAATTTGTACAATAGTTTGATACATTGCTCTTAAGTTTTATACTAGACTAGAATCACTCTACAGTTGAATCTTTTCAGTTTTCTGTGATCTTGTCCCTCTAGCCGGTAGGATCTTGAAAATACTACCGGCCAGAGGGACAGCTGCTTGTGTATAAGGTAATTGGATTGAAGTGCATGCACATTTTTATTTGTAGAATAGTTTGAAACATTGTTCTTTAGTTTTATACCACACTAGAATGACTCTACAGTTAAATATTTTCAGTTTTCTGTGATCTTGTCCCTCTGGCCGGTAGGATCTTGAAAATACTACCAGACAGATGGACAGCTTGTGTGTAAGGTAATTGGAGTCAAGTCCATGCACAGTTTTATTTGTACAATAGTTTGATAATTGCTCTTATTGCTTAAGTCATAAAGCAGGCTAGAGTATTGAGGATTCCCATTTATATGAAGGTTATCAGACACTTGATTTCAATGCCTTAATAAAACTTATTTTGCATTCACTCCAAGTGAAACAGAGTGCCAGGCAGTACTAGGACACATTTCTGACATGTCCAGTGGGCTCAAGTTGTGTACATCAATATTTAATATATTATTTTGTGACTTACATACTCTGTGTAAGGATAGAGGAATTTCCTCAGGAGGATTGTTAAACTTAAAGAGTTAGATACTGTTCCTTAGCATTGTAAGACTATATGTTTATGGAATAAACACAAATTAAAGTAACGAAAATGTCCTTCTATTGTCTTTTTTTGTGAATGGTGTTTACCTTTAAACAAAATAGGTTTAAAGAAATCCTTTAACCAAAACGTGTTGCTTAAAGGACACTGACCTGACGTACTCACAAAGCCACTCTCATTGCAAAATTTCTAGTATATTTCCTTCATGTTTATTAAGCCTGTATCCCGCAAAGTCACTTCTAAAATGAGGCTTTCTAAATAACAAGTGTAAATAAGTGTAAATAGTTAATAAGTGTAACCCCAGTTACCCTAAAAATTAAGCAGATTGAATAGTATGCTCAGTTTGCATATTTGTGCACCCATGAGTAAAATTGGGGGGGGGGGGGCAGGGGGGTGGGAGCCCCAGAAGAATAGGGGGCAGGAGGCAGGAGAGGAAAGGGTGGGAAGTGGGAGTTCTACGAAGGAGGGAATCATCAAATGTTTTTTGACTTACATGTAGCTTATCTTGAGACTTCTGGACTGAAGGAAAAATTAAATCTGCCCTTGGATTGAAAAACTGAGGCCAACTTCTGGTAAAATTGGAAACCCTTTTACAGTGGTTATATCATAGGTCATAAAATGTTGTCATTTAAACTGTCAAAAGACGTGAAGAGCTAGAGGAGCAAGGCTGAAAACAAAGGAAAAAAGGAAAAGAAAGTCCAAAGGATTGCGCAGCTAAATGATAAGTATGTGTTTTGGGTGTTCGTATTTACAGGGGACAGGGCAAAATGGAGGAGGGCGGGAGTCAAGAGATAAAGGTATGGGAAGCAGGAGAACTGGAAGGTTCTGACCCCTTTCGCCCCCCTCCCCCCCCCCCAAAAAAAAATTGTTAAACAACAGCTTAATTGAATGCGATTAAATTTTTTATATTAGTCAGCACACAAAACAATTATAAATGGAACAAATAGAGCTACAGTTGCATTAGAAAGCTTATAGGGGTCCTTATGGTGTAGGTAACAGAGTTAATGATCTCCCACCCCCAGTGACTAGTCTCAGACAATGTAAATTGCACGTGATGAAATTGGTGCGAAATAGGCAGAAAATTCAAGTGACAAAGACTGGCGGCAATGTTGGATGACAAGAACAATACACTAAGCTAATTCTTTTGTTAATGGTCATCCAACATGGCAGCGATGGCGTCAGTTAGATATATGCCAGTTAGTTAGATTTATGGTAATATAAATGTGCCAGGCTCTTTGTCTGTACTTAGTCCACACAAGCTCTGGCTCTTTTGACTGAACATTTTTTTACACATTTTAATTGAATCCCTATACATAGGATACACCTAAGCGAAAGAATGATTATGATTGTGGTGTCTTTGTCTGTATGGTAAGCTGTGCAAATACCATATTCTATCAATTACCATGTCTCTTTAAATAATCAGCTTGGCTTGAGTTAATTCAAATCAAAGTGTTCATCTTTACCTGAACTGATCACTTGTGCTGGTGATACATTTTAAATTCATTGGTATTATCTATGTTTAGTTTCCAGAGCATCTCAGCAGGGGAGAAACTCCTAATTTCAACCTGGTATTTTGAATCAAAAGCAAGTATCAACACTCCTCATCGCATGACAAAGTAATGGAAAATCAATTTAAACCAAACTACACGGATACCAACTACACATCTCCTATTCATAACACTTTCTTGCAGAAATTCACTATGTTTGTCTTATCTTCCAGGATGACATTCCCTCTCTCCATGAAGTGATGAAAATGCAGATCTCACAGCAAATGCTACCAAACTGAAGGAATGTACATTCAAAAGAACTCAAAAGTTCTCATCAACAGTAAAATATTAATTTTGCCTGAAAAGGATTCATCTCCATGCTTCCTTAATCAGTTGTACATATATATATATATCAGTTTCCCTCACTAAATAAACACTCTAGATCCATCGTTCAACTTAAGATTCCACACTGATACTGTCATGTTCATTGATTGAGAATTATTGCAATGGCAACAGAGCATGAATAGACTTTTACAGACACCATGAACTTCAGTCCAATTACCTTATACACAAGCTGTCCCTCTGGCCGGTAGTATTTTCGAGATCCTACCGGCCAGAGGGACAAGATCACAGAAAACTGAAAATATTACTGCAGAGTGATTGTAGTGTAGTGTAAGACTAAGCAATCAATCAACCTATTCTGCAAATAAAACTGAGCATGGGCTTTAGTCCAATTACCTTATACACAAGCTGTCCTTCTGGACGGTAGTATTTTCAAGATCCTACCAGCTAGAGGGACAAGATCACAGAAAACTGAAAATATTACTGTAGAGTGATTCTAGTGTAGTGTAAGACTAAAGAGCAATGTATCAAACTATTCTACAAATAAAACTGTGCATGGACTTGAGTCCAATTACCTTATACACAAGCAGCTGCCCCTCTGGCCGGTAGTATTTTCAAGATCCTACCGGCTAGAGGGACAAGATCACAGAAAACTGAAAATATTACTGAAGAGTGATTCTAGTGTAGTGTAAGACTAAAGAGCATTGTATCAAGCTAATTTGTACAAATAAAACTGTGCATGGACTTGACTCCAATAATTATTACCTTATACACAAGCAGCTGTCCCTCAAGATCCTACTGGCTAGAGCGACAAGATCACAGAAAACTGAAAAGATTCAACTGTAGAGTGATTCTAGTCTAGTATAAAACTTAAGAGCAATGTATCAAGCTATTGTACAAATGAAACTGTGCATGAACTTAAGTCCAATTATCTTGTACATGAGCTGTCCCTCTGGCCGGTAGTATTTTCAAGATCCTACCGGCCAGAGGGACAAGATCACAAAAAACTGAAATGTTACTGTAGAGTGATAATCTAGTGTAGTGTAAGGCTAAAGAGCAATGTATCAAACTATTCTACAAATAAAAATGTGCATGCACTTAAGTCCAATTACCTTATACACAAGCTGTCCCTCTGGACGGTAGTATTTCCAAGATCCTACCTGCCAGAGGGACAAGGCAAAGGAAATTTGAATTCGGGGATCCGCCGAATCAATAAATAAATTCGTCCAGAAGGAACGACGTATTTAAAAACGTTTTGTGCCTATCGTAAGTCAAAGACGTCTACATTGTAATGTGTTAGCCGGCGTACAAATTTACGGTTTACGAACTAGACGGGAAGAGATCTAAAGAAATATACAGCATTTGCCGAACAATTCACTGCTTTACTCTCTACACATTATTCTTAACTTGTCAGGTGAATAAAAACGTACTTGTCTTGTTGATCAACATAGTTTTACCACTGGCAATTCGCATATTTATATGATTGGTATAGTCCGCCATATTGGAATAGCCGACAATTTCCGAAAACTGCTTAACTCGGAAACTCGCTCCTAGTACTCCTCGGTTGTCCTTCTGAGCGGTAGGATTTAGGCACAACCCCTTCGGAGGGGCACAAACATGGCGACCGTAAAGCAACAAAAACATCCGTCCTTGAGTTTTGCTATTGAAACGAACATTTTTACTCTAGTGCTCCGACACATTGAAATAAATGCTTCTTCTAGTGCAAGCACCGTTTATTTAACAAAAACTAAAGCGATAACTCGTCTTTTGACCTACGCGACAGTCTTTTCTGGCCGCCATTTTCATGTCACGCAACGCAAAAGCTTGGAGTGCTCTGTTACAAAAAGAAGAACTCTGTCGAGCTAAAACATATCCAAACGTCACGTTCCTACAGGGCCTTTTATCTGATGAAACTAAAACCTCAGAAGGAAGGATAATTTCTAATTTTGGAATATGACTACGTCACATGAAAACCAAGAATAGTGATCTAATCGGCTTCACATATAAAATGAAGAATACAAAAGGAAAAACCGATACAACGCAGGATGATTTTTGAAGGTGTACTATATTTCGGCTGGCCAAACCAGCCTTCTTCAGGTACAATGAGAATTTTACCTTAGGACGTGTTTTTATGTAGCCGATATTTTCGTAATACCGGAAATACGTAAAAGTGATTGACACTGTAAATTAGAGACAAGCATACGGTAAAATAAAATAACATGATAAAAGAACATAATAAAAGAAAACAAATGGAAACAATTAATGTGTTTCTTCACGGATGTTCAGACCATCAGGATCAATTGTTCTGCCTTTTTTAATTAAAAAAGCTTCCCTGGTCCTACGGCGGCTCGCCGACTCGCTGAACATTTCCTGTCCTCTCCTATTCCTAACCACACTGCTAACGACATGCAATTAATCCCCTTGGAAAAAATCTTTTCGAATCGAGACTCTATCCGTAAGGCCAGAGAAGCTTTTTTAATTCAAAAAGGCAGAACAATTGATCCTGATGGTCTGAACATCCGTGAAAAAACATATTAATTGTTTCCATTTGTTTTCTTTTATTACGTTCCTTTATCAGTATGTTATTTTATTTTACCGTATGCTTATCTCTAATTTACAGTGTCAATTACTTTTACGTATTCCCGATATCACGAAAATATTGGCTACATAAAAGCACGTCCTATTGTACCTGGAGAAGGCTGGTTTGGCCAGCCGAAATCAGGAGCCATAATCGGGGACGGAGACCGTAAGCGCGCGCCATTTCTAGTATTGGGGCTGTCCCCATGATATGGGACAATTTTTCTATTTTTAGAACAAATTGCGCCATCATGTGCGGCACACGTGCGTACATGCTGCGCGAGGAAATGGCGTCCGAAATTCCCGAAATGTTTGACGCTTTTGGCCCACAAATCAATACGTTCATGTCCGTTGGAATTTTGCTTTAGTATTTTCGTCGTAAGCTACTCCAGTTTGAGTCAAGTAAGACAGTGCCGAATTTAGTTATGTCCCGCTTTATATCGCTGACCAAGTTGTGTTCCGCTGCTTCTTTTGCAAGAGCTCCATATTACTCCACTCTAAGTTTCACATATTCTGACATACGTTGAACGAAGATTAACAGCTTTTCCATAACACAACAAAAAAACAGTTGGATATATTTGGATATAGCACCGTTTCAGGACTTCAAAGTTTCCCTCCTCTTGCCACACGCTTGCGAGGATTTCGCCAGTCTCTCTCGACCGAAAAGTAAAACAAAGTAATTAAAAGTAAGTACAACAAAGTAATTGCAAGTTTGAGTTTTGCCTAAATTGTAAGCAACGCTTGATGCTTTATCAAGGCCCAATAAGTGACAATAAAGTTTATGTCTGTAGATGCTGCTCAGTTTTGTTTGTATAAAAATCCAATAAATTGTCTGTTGTCGATGAATAAGAGCGCCCGCCGATGCGTGTTTTGTACAATCAGTAAAACATGACAAATTGGACTTCCCCACTTTCGCGTGAAAACGTACATCGAACCCATATAACATCTCTAGTTTTTAAATATGTTTAAGGTTGATAAATGTTTGAGAACATATTAAAAGCTTAGCTGAAAATATGTGAATACATCAGAAATAATCAGCTTTCTTTAATCAACTCGAATAGCAACGGTACTCGAATAAAGATTTCGATTTTGTTGGTTGAGTTATCAAAACTCCTTGTTTATTTTATTTTCGCACTGTAAAATTTCACTACGTTAAAGAAATACACATGATGTTAGTAGCCTTTTGGCGTTGGTGAAAATTGTTGCAGCATCGCAGCGCAAAAGACAACGAAAGAAATCTTTGTCAAGATTTGTTGACAATTGAAAACACCGACTCGGATTTGAAGGTGCACGCGCTGCACTATGCAAATGAGCTACTTATGTACGCGTCAGACTTTCCCTTAAAAAAAACTTTTGCAAACTCGCCAAACAAACAGAAGCAATAAGAAACTATCGACAACAGGGTTTGGTTATGATTAAGCATTGTTTGGGAAACTCTCAAATTAACTCGATACCAGAGTAAAGAGCTTTCTTTCATAACTTTTCTTTATAGAACAAACGCAAGAGCTTACGCGTTCAACTAACGCGAGCACATATTATTATTCAGTCACAGCGCGAAATTGAAGTCTTGCTTTCGATCCTGAAAAACTCACCTTTTCCATTTGTTTAGAGCATAAAGCTACATATAAGAGCCCTGGATCTAATTCCCTGCCTTATTCCCTGCCATCACTGTGAAAAATCTGCAAGACAATCTCGCCACTCTCACCATTTGATCACGCAACGTGACAACATCCACGCGAGAGCCCCCGACATGTGTGTGGATCCGCGCGTATAGATGATGTCAGGATGGCCCAATTTGTTCTAAAAATAGAAAAATTGTCCCATATCATAGGTGCGCACGGATCCCAAGACTCACGGTCTCCGTCCCCGATTATCGCTCCTGCCGAAATATAGTACACCTTCAAAAAATCATCCTACGTTGTGTCGGTTTCTCCTTTTGTATTCTTCCTGTTACTAAAGCTGTTCAAGCGGCGCGACTCTCACGTGACGCAGGGGCTGTAGAGATGACGAGGGCCTTGAGCAAACGCCCGCCTATTGCCCGGGGGAAGGGGAACCGCTGGAATTTACTGATCTATAAGCATAGAGGAGGTCGGTAGACCAATTTCGATATATTAAAATACAGCCTAAAACAATAGACCACAGTACGAGGCTCCGGGGAATAACTACAGAGTTTTATTACCCGAGGCCTCGTGCTGAAGTCTATTGTTTTAGGCTGAATTTTAATATATCAGAATTGGTCTGTTGGTCTCGTCAGAGATGAAGCAACGTGGCATAGTTTGGTAAGAATTCTTGATCGTGGATAATCAGAGACCAGGGAAAAAAAATTCTATAAAATGTTTAAGCAAGCAACCGGAACGATGATCCTGCTGGTACGCGTTGGGTCAATAGTGATCTAATCGGCTTGATATATAAAATGAAAAATATAAACGCAACCTCGTTCCCAGGGTCCTCTCTCTACCTCGAGAGAATACCCTGGTTGCGGCTGGTCACGTGTCTGCTAGATTTTAGCAGATTCCAGTAATGTGATTGAAGGGAGGGGCTGGAAAGTTAAAGTTTGTCTCAGCACTGAGCTTGCCTATTGGGCCCCGTAGGGAGTGGAAATTGTAACCCTCCTGTTGTGGTCGGCAAAAATCACAGCGAAGACATTGACACATTCGATATAGGAGTTCAATGCGTTCAATGTTCGGCTAAACGGTTAGCTCTGCATTTAGCTGAATTTTCTTCGTCGATAGTTGGACGCTCTTTGATATTTGTGGCAGTGAAAAAATTTGGCAAAGAACTTGGAAATGATGACCACCACGCGAGGTGAATTTAATTTTATTTTTCATTCGGCAAAATCGCAACGAAGGTATTTACTCGTTCCGTTAGAGTTAAATACGTCGTATGTCCGCCTACAAAGGTAGTTTTGAATTTGATTGAATTACTCTCATCGACAATTTGACTAGTCTCCTTCGCAGCCGTTTTTTGGGTTGTCACGCAACGCGTGACATTGCGTGACATCCCAAAAAACGGCTGCGAGGGAGACTACAGTTTGACGGTTATTCGATTCTCTTGCAGTGTAAAATTTTATGAAGAACTGGACAACAACGTCGTCGGCCGCGCGTTTCGTTTCAAAACTGTTTAGCGGTAAGTCCAATTTTCGGTTTAGAGACTAGTTTCTCATTAAATCGGAAGCATCCCATCGAAATTTTGACGGTTATCTAATTCTTGTGCTGTGAAAAACTGATTAAACTAATCCGAAGCAGGCTGTTCACGGTTATTTAAAACATAGGCACGAAAGGCGTGCAAGAGTTAATTTTTTGTGACTTAAAAGCCCTGGAGGTAGCAGTACTCGGTGGACTCTTAACAGTTACGATAAGGGTAACTCATTCACATATACTGGTCCCGGATTCCACTCAATGGCATTATAGAGTTTAATGTTTTTGTACAACCTCTGATGATTGTTGTCCCTAAACATTTCACAACGATTCTTCAAAACAACTCTTTTCCTTCTTTTTCTCCTTTTTAGCTGATATCCCAACGAAATACTTAATAAAACAGACATGCTCTTTTCGATTACTACTTTGTCTGAACTTGTAAAGTATAGACGACCTTGGAACAGCCCCAGTACTCTGTCAAATAAGCATCTTATCTTTCTATTTTTCTGTATAGCAATCTTAAGTTTGGAACAGATTCTTGAAGGTTCTCGACATCTAAGCTTACGTCTTTCAGTTATCCCTTTGCATCATCCGTTGCACATGAAAATACAATATTTCGATCTTACACCTTTTAACTCACTTGCAAAGCATCTTGCTCCCTCTAAATGATTATTGTAATCGATCGAAGACATGAGCTTAAATTCCCTAGCGTTTGCGCACAGTCCTTCGCTTGTTTCATATTTAGGAAAGACCGCTCTTCTCTAGATTTCCGGCAATAAACTAACGCTTCGAATCTTTGTTGAAACCTCTTTGCACATATACTCAGTTTGAACAATAGCATCTGTAGCTTTACCAATATCCACGTCTCTCTGATCTACAATTGTTTCTCTGCCATCCTCTTTCTTTCATGCGACTACCATAGCAAACATCTTGTATGACACCACACCTACCATACGAAATATTCCAAACCAACCTCAAGATAACGTATACGTAGGCCATGACGAGATTTCTTACCATTTCTGCAACAGTTTGTAATAACCACAGAAGTAACTTCATGATGACACAGATGACTACTTTCTACAATTTTCACTTCGGTCGGCAAAATTAACCCCTCCAAAACGAACGCTCGAATCACAATTTAGTGTTGGGCATTTTGCTGACAGCGTGTGTGTTGTAAGCAGCTGAGCGTCACGCAAAATACTTTTCATATGTAATTCTCCCTCGATATAACAATGTAGAATGTAAAATCTCCAGATTAATACAGATTCCATCCTATTTTCTAAGAGGCAATTTGATTCGTTATTTGATACAACCCACACTGTGATTGGTGTGGCGCGCACAGGCTTGACTCCCTCACTCACTGACCACGTAGCCCTTCCAGCCCCAAAGATAAATTCGTGCATAGAAATACTTAAGTTAGAGAAAACTTTCCTCGTTTTATACGAGTCTTAAGTTTACCTCTTACAGAACGCGACAACACTACTTCGCCAAAAATAGCAAGAAAGAGAAATAACCTCTCTGGCACTTTAAGTCTGGTTAAATCCGACTTGGCGCCACGAAGTCTTCAAAGAACATTTGAACAGTTTTCATACTTTTTTACCTTTAAGAAAAGATCTGGGACTGAAACAAGTGTCATAAAATGCCCATGAATTAGAAATATTATACTGCTGCTGCAGACACATAAAAACTGTTCAAAGGTGTTAGCTTCTTTTTTGTTTAATATCCTGGAAATAAGAGGCGATAAATTATCAGTTCTAAGTGAATTTACTCCCATGTAAAAAAACAAAAGTGTTAAGTTACCATTTGTAACTAAAAATAGCAACATCTCGTTTTGTTTCTTCAAACATTTCATGGGAACAAGTCGTGACGATTCGTCAGCCCTAATTAAATTTACTCCCTTGTGAAAAACAAAAGTGTCAAGTTACCATTTGTAACTAAAAATAGCAAACATTTGATGGGAACAGGTCGTGACGATTCGTCAGCTCTAACTGAATTTACTCCCTTGTGAAAAAACAGGTGTCAAATTACCCTTTGTAACTAAAAAAATAAAAATATCTCGTTATATTTGCATACAAGAAGAACAAAACAATCGTTACCTGCACTTACAATTGTAAACGTTAGAACTGTTTCAAATCTAAATAGTCTCGTCTCCTCTAAAACATGTCCTAAGAACTAGACGCGACGATTCGTGACCTCTAATTGGATTTACTCCTTGTGAAAAACAAAAGTATCATGTTACCCTTTATAACTAAAAATAAAAATATCTCGTGCCATTTGCACACTACTAACTCATGAACTGCTTCAAAACTCAAGACTCGTCTCGTTCATATATAACTAGCCACCATTACACTGAAAATTACGCACTCTGAAACAACCCAATGTATGTATGTAACCGTCACACTCCCCTCCAAACCGGACTAAAAATCACAAACCGGCAAAATACACGTCAGTCTTTGTTTTTCAATTACCGAAGTCCTCGTGTTTAATACAATAAAACGCTCAAGACTTCATATACAGTGTACCTCACTAAAGTTATCTTGAACAAAAACAATTTTCTTTTTCTTCTACTACAATTCGTGCTGGCGAAAACCGAAAGCCCTGATAACATTAAAGAGAAAGGAGTTAGTTCCATTTAAAACGTATCTTCTCGTTCCAGTAGTAAACAATAACCATTCTAATTGCAAAATCGTCACAGAATAATATCTTTTTGTTCTGTTAATCAAATTAATCGTAGTCTCTTCGCTTTTCACATTGAAACTCATCAATGGATGCTGAAATTAACGACACGCCCGGAACACTCATTACGAACTCTGCAGCAATATTTACGTTTCAATACAACACGCAAACGATTTGAACCTGGTCGCAACCTCTTCACATTCCCAGTAGTGCATTCCGCCCCTCTTAAATACAATTGTTCCTATCGTAGAAACCGCATCAACTTTGTTTTTTTCCATTCACATCTTAAACCTAGTAGTAGAGAGTAAGACTCGTTTAATTCAAAACCTTATCTAATGGGAAAAGCTCACCCTTCATCGCATGCTCGTAGTTATATGCCAAACGCTATGTTTCTTTGATTGATTATCCAGTTGCAAATGATTATCAAACCCGCCCACAAATCCTCAGCCTAACCCACAGAAGATGTCGAAGTAAGTTCGATTTATGAATACTTCCTCCTCTTTTATAGCATAATAAATATGGCCGTTCTGAGCGGTATCGGGATCGAATCTTCTCACATACCATTTACCTTTACAACAAGAAATTTGATTGGCTGTTTATAGTAGATCCAATCTGATTGGTGTGACATACATACATCTCCCACTCACTCACTCAATCACTCAATCACTCACTCACTCACTCACTGATCCATTGACCCGTCCATAACATACCCGACGCGCCGAGTAAGAGGTATTTTTTCTACAAAAAAATAGCTCCAAGAGTAATGAAAAATAAGCAAACTTCCCTCTCAATCAACATCTCATGCTCATAGAAGTTCAGATAGAAACGAAGCACCGGTCAGGCAGGAACTCTGACAAATAACTTGCTTACCATTCAAAATAACGTCTGCAAGGCAGCGCAACTTTCACCTACATAGACAATGTTGACAAAATTAAGTTGAGGACCCACCCTCTGTGCGGCTTTGGTTGGAATGTATAGACACGTGACCAGCCGCAACCAGAGAACTTTCTCGAGGTATAGAGAGGACCCTGGGAACGAAGTTGATATAAAACAACAAACCGACACCACGTAGGATGATTTTTTTTTTTGAAGGTGTACTATGTTTCGGCTGGCCAAACCAGCCTTCTTCAGCGACAATGAGAATTTTACATTGGGACCTGTTTTTACGTAGCATATTTTCGTAATACCGGAAATACGTAAAAACTAATTGACAGTGTGAATTAAAAATGAGCATATGGTAAAATAAAATAATGAAGTAACACAATAAAAGGAAACAATTAATTTGTTTCTTCGTGGATGTTCAGACCATCGTGATCAATTGTTCTGCCTTTTTGAATTAAAAAAACTTCCCTGAGGTATGGAGGGGGAATTGGGAAAAAAGGTCTTTGAATCGAGTTTCGTGCATTGCACCATCAACGTCATGCCATTGAATCATACGTCATTTTATCGGATCACATACTTCATGTCGTTGGTTCGGACTTTTATTGCAACACATCATTCTGTCAGGAAACCACATTCGTGTCATTGAATCTAACTTCATGTCATTTGATCGTAGACCATTCGATTGAACTAAATACGTCGTGGCACTAGATAGAACTCCATGTCATTGGATCGGAAACGTCATTCGATCGAGCCAGCGGCTTATTAAAAAAATGTTGGTCTCCCAGAATTAATCAGGGCGCGAGAAAGGCTGTCCGATAGCCCGGGACTAGTGAAACGATCGGTCGGGCTAACGGCCTCTTACCACAGGTTGCCCGGCGAGCAAGCATGAGGTGGACATAAGAGAAACAATGTTGGTTGTTTTGTTGTTGTTGCTGTTGTTTTTTTGTTTGTTTTTTTTTCCAATGGCAATCTTCAGACGTTGTGCTTAGCACGTAGTTCGTGAGAGAAAGTGAAACAATACAAATCTCAATTTCAATTAAGATGGTAATTTTTTCCCGGCTGCATGTCCCGACAGCGCGACGGTGGTGAGAGACAAAAACTTGCCGTAACAAGCGCAGTTAATAGTTTGCTTAGGATAGCAAAGTCGATTCAATGTCATTTGCCTAATTGTCTCGAAGCAAACGTTTTTTTTAGCAAGGAGCGCTGGAGCGCGCACACGGTAGCCAAAATTTCAGTTGGTTTATATTTATAGCATGACTGAACATACCAGGTAATGTGTTTCACGTACATGAAACGTCTGACAAATTAAAAACATTAAGGCATAAAATTAATTTACCATCATGTACGAACAACAAAGACAAAGTGTAAGACTTGATTGATGTATTCCTTTCCTGAAAGAATAATTTCAGCGATAGGTGTTTCGAAAAACATGTTGCGTGACGGCTTTACTTATATAACTGCGTGTGTAAAAGTAATTCGATCGATCTCCTTCCCAGAGCCTTCGTTCCCCTTGACCAGCGGTCGGAAAACGAGAGCTCTAGGAGCAACCATTTTGAAATAACCGAATTCTACCCATCCGGTTTCACTGCGCAGTCTACATCTATGGCGCACGCCTGAAATGGTTGCTCCCAGAGCTCTCGTTTTCCGACCGCTGGTCAAAGGAAACGAAGGCTCTGGGAAAGCGATTTTAATACGATCTGTTGACTGGACTATGCATAAATTAAAACTTCGACTGGGTTTGTATTTAAAACACCTAACATTTTCAGTACTTTTCTAGATTCTCGGATAAAGAAAAAGTCAGCTGCTATCCCATTTGGGAGCGAAGCACTTCTAACTCAGTTGTTAGTTCAAACTCATTTTTAACAATACATGAACAGTACTTCTAGATCCTGACCTAGTAAATATCCCCATAAATAATGTACGACAAAATAGCGTACGTCGTGTCACCAAATCAAGGTTTACAATTGTTTGTGAAAAAAATATGCCGCCTTGCGTCTTTGTCTACAATATAACCGTGAATAGCTGCCGTTACATTACATTACAGTACCTGGGAGATTAAAATAAATGACTTGAGTCTTGTTATTTGTGGAGATGGAATTTCCAATGGGTAAGGGGACCCACGGAGAAAAGTCATGGCAATTCCAGGGGATCGGGGGAGTACGGAGAAGCCCCTCCCCCCTGGAACAGAAAATCCTGGCGGGTTGGGGTTAAATTGGAATCAAGAAGCCGCTGGCCCGATCGAATGACGTTTCCGATCCAATGACATGAAGTCCTATCCAGTGGCATGACATGACGTGCATAGTTCAATCGAATGATCTACGATCCAATGACCTGAATTTAGGGTGTGTGTGTTTCTTCAAGAAAATTCAACATTGGATTCTTAAATCCGAAAGAATCCGAAAACGGATTTTGCGTTTCTTTACCAAACAGGTCAATCCAAGATCTCTCAGATCATGGTGCGTCAAAGGAACCGACAAGACATGAAGATGAATGAATTCGTGACCAACTTTAGCTGCAGTGACTAAGATAATTTTCTCCAGTCCCCAAAGGCCACAATCCAATTTCCACTCTCTTCTCTTTCCGTACTCCTTTTTAGAAGAGTGTTTTCCTTTTTGTCATACTGAAATGGAAAGGAACGTGGTAAAGCGCTTGAAAGGACTCGATGTTCATTCAAAAGTGCTCTCTATGAGAGTCATACATGGCAGGATTCCTAGTGATTTCCTCAAACCATCACTGATTTCTCACATACACCTTAACTCGAGGAAGATTCATTCAACGGTGATGAAGACGCAAAATCTGCACCATGGTTGAAAAAACTGCCTTGGAAATTTGTGTAGTGGATGTTAAGGGAACTCAGTCACCGTGTTTTGTCCTTTTTATGGCCATGTACAAAATCTCCTTTAAATGGAAGGAAACCTGAAAATAAATAGTTTACTAAGATAGAAAAACATCAAAGAAATAATAATAAACCATAAAGGAACAAGAATGGTCAAGGATGGCGAAGATTGACACGGATTACAAACGACGAATTTGAAAAATTTAGGCTAAACCTTTCAAAATGTGAAAATCGTGACTGAGCTCCTTTAAAAGGAAAAGGGACTTTCTTAGCTCTAAGCATAGAGAAAAGAAACGAAAACAAAGAAAAGGAATGGAGAAAATACGACCGTAGTCTTCGAAGTACGTCATTTTGTTGGTTTATCTCATTATGTCAATCGATCATCCACTTCATAACCTGTTTCAGTGCAGCCACCCATAAAATATAACACCCTTCTTTAGTCATAACCAACCTTTAAGTTATTTGGGAATTTTGACAAGGTTTCTAAAAATAAAGCGAGGTAACTCTCAGTGTACCTGCAGCCATTGTAGATTACAAATTATGAAGACACACGATAATAATTTTATATCTACGATTATACCTTCAAATACAGTATTAACTCTCAGGCAAATCAATACAATATGCTCGAGCAGGTTTCCGATGGTTCTCAACCACAACAAGCTCCTCGGCATCAACAGCGTGCCCCAGCTGTTTCTGTAGTTTCTGAGAATGATTCGGGAAAGGACATCACTTGCCAGCCTGAGGAGACGAGTAGTATTGAGCAAATTGTAAACGAAGTTGTAAATGAGGCTATGGAGGAGTCGAGTTCTTTTCAAGATGCGCAGGGCGTCAATTCTGGAACGTGGGCCGAGCAAGTTGAGAGTGCGCCCGAGATTTCCCGTCCCGATAGCGACGATTATGAAGAAATTGAATTGCCCGAAGCGTTGCACCAACTTATTTCAATTAGCGGCGTGTCTTTGGTTGTAGTTCCTGACAACACCTGGAACATCAATGGTTATGCTGCAAAGCTTCGAAGAAACCTCTCAGTTACCTTTTCCGTAGACGCTGAGATTACTGGCCTAGATATTTTGGAAGGCTTTATTAAAGCGCAAATCAACCCCGATAATATCGCTTCCATCCAGTACCGAAGTTCAAACCGGTCGTGGGTGGTTTCTTTCACCGACCAGGCGACGAAAGAGGCTGTTTTGGAATTAGGTCGCATCATGATCAAAGAATTCCTGGTCTTCCTTGGCGACGCAGACTTACGCACTGTAATTGTGAAAATCTACGAAGCGCCGCCCGAGATGCCCGACACAGTTATCATTGGGCGCTTGTCTCACTATGGGCGTGTTTTGTCGTTTCGAAGGGATCGTGGTATTGCCACCGGTATTCTCAATGGCGTACGAACTGCGCGTATGCGCCTAGCGAAACCCATACCTTCATCGATTCGAATTGCTGGTGAAGCCGTCTCGATTTCTTATTCTGGGCAACCTAAAACCTGTCGTAAATGTGGCGGCGAAGGTCATCTCGCGTCGGGTTGCAAAAATCCGAGGTGCTATAATTGCGAGTCCCCGGGGCATAGGGCGGCCGAATGCCAAAAAGAGCCACTGTGTGGCATTTGTTTGGAGTCAAAACACCCCGCTTCGAGCTGCCCCTTCCTAATTTTTAGCGCCAATGTTGCAAACACCGAAGAAGATGGGAATTATGCTGCCGCTGTAAAGTCCAACTCAGTAAGCAGAATCCGGAAAAACAACCCTGTGGAAGATTCTAGCATAGAGAAAGAATCAGGGCGTGCCAGCAAGGACAAAGGCCAAGATAAAAGCAAAGACAAGGGCGGAAAAGACAAAGGCAGTGCAGACAAAGGCGGTGAAGACAAAGGAAGTGAAGACAAAGGCAGTAAAGACAAAGGCAAAGACAAAGACGGCGGAAAAGACAAAGGTATTGACAAACGCAGCCAAGACAAAAACAAAGAGCGCAGTTCGAGCAAGGAAAAGAGCAGAGAGAGAAGTAAAGATCGAGAAGATAGACGTAGGGATAGAGATCGCCACCATGACAGAGATCGCGAGCGTGACCGGGAACGGGAAAGGGACCGTGATTGGTCTCGTCCTCGGGAGCGCAGTCGGCGCGACCGAGGCGGCCATGATCGGTACCGAGACCGCGACCGTGATCGTTCTCGCCGCCATCATGATTATTCACCCAATTTGTACTCCAGTGACAGTGACTATGATGGTTATTATTCTCGCAGTTACAGGTAATCTATTATCTAGTCTCTTAACACGATCGAAGCGCGACTAAGATGCGTGTCTATTAATATTCGCGGGCTCGGCTCGCCTGGCAAGTGTCATTTAATTTCTTCCGAATTGTCACGTTTGAAATATGATATTTTTCTTTTACAAGAGACTCATATTTCTTGTAAAGAGAAAGCCGATCAATTCGCTAGCCTATGGCCCGGTAAATGCTTTTGGTCTTTTGGGATTGGTAAGTCTGCAGGTGTTGCCATTCTTACCTCTCCCAGTTTTTCCGGTAAAATATCTCGTTTCGTTTTTGACTCTGATGGTCGTGTTTTGAGTGTCTTAATTCAATTAGGAAATTCTACCTTTAACGTGGTTAACATTTACTCCCCTAATGTGGTATCTGATCGCAAAACCTTTTTTGAGCGATTACATGATTATTTTCTTTCCCGCGTTTTAATTATTGGCGGTGATTTTAATTGCGTTGACAATTCCCTTGATAAATTTCACTCGAATGATGTTCATTCTATTGATAAAAGTTCTCTTTGTTCTTTGAAATCGGCCTTTTCTTTGGTTGATGTTTGGCGTAAACATCACCCACGCGTGGCCTCATTTACATGGTCCAACAGTAATAATACTCAGGCCTCTAGACTTGATCGATTTTTTATTTCCAAATCTCTCTTTGGCGAAAATTGCTCAAGTAAAATTTTCCCTTGTGCTCTCTCGGATCATGATTTTGTTGACTTTGAGCTTGTTTCTAACCTTTCACGCCGTAAAGGCGGTGTTTGGAAGTTTAACTGTTCTTTGTTATCGGATACTGACTTTAAACAATTCATGACTAATGAAATCGAGAAATCCAAACTTGAGGTAAACAACTTTGCCTCCCTTGGGGATTGGTGGGACAATCTCAAAGTCAAAATTCGAAAAATTTCTGTCGATTTCTCCGTTCGTAAACATAGAAACGTTAATGCGGATCGTTCTTTACTCACTAAGAAACTCATTCGTGCGAAAAACAATCTTCATTCTGGTGATCTGTCCGCTGCGCCCGCTGTTAAGAACCTTGAGAGCGCCCTTTCGTCTCTTATTTCAAAAGAGGCCGAGGGCGCTAAAATTAGATCTAAGGCTCAATGGCTGGAAGAAGGTGAAAAACCTACTCGTTTTTTCTTTCGCCTTGAGCAAAAGCGTGCAGAGAAGAACTCTTTTGAGTCGCTTGTTGATGAAAATGGCGTAGAGAAGTCTTCTCAGGAGGATCTAGAGTCTATCCTGGTCGACTTTTATACGTCCCTTTTTTCTAAAGATACCCTTGATATGCAAATCCAAACTGAGTTAATTGATGATCTAGAGTTTTCTCTAACTGATTTTGAACGTGAGCAATGCGAAGGACTTTTCACCAAGGAGGAGCTTCTGTCTGCTCTGCAGGGTTTGCAAACCGGCAAATCACCAGGGTCTGATGGACTCCCCACTGAATTCTATCTTGCCTTCTGGGATTCCTTGTGTGATCTCCTTGTTCAGGTTTACAATGAGCGCTTTCGTCTTGGTGTCCTGTCGGATAGCCAACGCGAAGGTCTCTTACGTCTAATTCATAAGAAAGACGAGAGAAACTTAGCTAAGAATTGGCGACCAATTTCTTTGCTTAATACTGATTATAAACTGGCTTCTAAGGTTATCACCGAGCGTCTTAAATCTGTTATGTCTTCTATTGTACACCATGACCAGACCTGTAGCGTTCCCGGCAGAACAATTTTTTCCAATCTGCAATTAGTTCGTGATGTTCTTGACATGATTGATAAGACCAATGAAACTGGCATTCTTGTCACCCTTGATCAAGAAAAAGCCTTTGATCGCGTAGATCATGAATTCTTAATGCGTGTTCTAAGTAAGTTTGGCTTTGGGCCCACCTTTTGTGGCTGGGTCAGCCTTTTTTATAGCAATGTTTTTTCTCGAATTATTTGTAATGGTCAACTATCTAAACCTATTTTTCTAGGGAGGGGGGTGAGACAGGGCTGCCCTCTCTCGCCCCTTCTCTATGTCCTAGTTTCTGAAGTACTTTCTACACAAATCCGTAAATGTAAGGAAATTGAAGGCTTCCGTCTCCCTGGAGCCGGGGGTCTTCAATTTAAAATCTCGCAGTATGCTGACGACGCAACGAACTTCCTTAAAACCGAGAGATCGCTTTTTAAGTTATTACAGATAGTTCATAAGTATGAAAAGGGGTCTGGCGCCAAGCTCAATACCGCAAAGTCCGAGGCGATGTGGCTCGGTCGGTGGCGAGATAATGGCGCTACCCCTTATGGCCTAAAATGGGTAAATAAGATGAGAATCTTAGGAGTACATTTTAGTAATGGCTTGCTCTCAGTTGAGCAGGATAACTGGAAGTCCAAAATAGATAAGCTTAAATCAGTTCTTAGTCTCTGGAGTTCTAGAGAGTTGTCTTTTATCGGTAGAGCGATGATCTTAAACATTTTGGGTGCGAGCCGTTTCTGGCACGTTGCCAAAATTCTCGCCCCCCCCTGCCTGGGTAGTCGATTCCTATAAGAAAATTACTTGGCCTTTCATTTGGAGAGGTAAAATGGAATGTATTAGCCGCGAGAGGCTATGTGCTCCAGTTTCTAAGGGTGGTTTAAATATTGTTGATTTCTCTGTGAAATGTACTTCCCTTCGCTTATCTAATTTCCTTAGCCTTAGAGATCACTTTGGCTCGGAAAAATGGCATTTCTTAGCTCGTTAGTTTTTAGGACGTCGTTTATTTAAGTATGATAATAGGTTTAATTTTTATTCTAATAATATTCCTTCTAGTTCGATGCCATCCAATTATTATCGATTATGTTTAGATAAACTTATCTATCTCTTTAACACCTATAAGCACTTACCCGACGATCTATCCTGTAAGAATATTTATCTTCTTCTTCTCAGTCTGCCAAGAGATGCCCCGAGGTGTGCTGGATTCTGGGATGCTGTGTTGTTCCGTCCCATTCACCGGTGGGCCTCGGTGTGGCGCAAGTCTCGCCTAAAGCTAAATGAAAACAAAAAGAATGATTTATTATGGCTTATTCTACACCGCGCGGTGCGCGTGCGATATTCCCTTAAAACTTGGGGTTACATCGATAATGATAAGTGTGCGATTTGTGGCAGGATCGAGAATATTGAGCACTGTTTCCTCGCTTGTCCTAGAGTAGTCAAAGTGTGGGATTACTTTTCTGCCCACCTGTCTCATTTTCTAAATTCTCCCTTCGTTGTATCTGCCCCCTCTGTGTTTTTCCTTCTCTCCGATTCTCAACCCTCACCCTGTTCCCCCCTTTCGAATTTTCTAATCGTAACTATTTTATACTGGATTTGGACATCTCGCAATCTAGCTACCTTCCGCAATTCAACCTTAGGTTCTCAGCAAATAGTTGATTTAATTAAGCATGACGTTAAATCTCGTATTTGATGTGCAAAACCCGACTCTGTTAGGAATTTTTGGTCTTTGCAGTCTGTTTTTTGTTCTGTAGACAATAATAATAGTATAACTTTTCTTTTGTAACTCTATTGAACTTTAAGTGCTTACTCATGAACTTTTACTGTACTTACCTTTATACTACTAGGATAATGCAGCCCTTTGGCTAGCCTTGGCTGAGGATATAATAAACCGCTCGGGGTTCACCGGGATTTTATCGCAAAAAAAAAAAATATTAGTCAAACGATAATTTTTAGAAGGCAATCTGTTAAGCAATGAAGTAATTTATTCTTTTATAAGTATAGTTTTCTTTTTTCTTAATTTTGTTAGATTCGTACATAAAAATATTTATATATTATTTATTTTTCTTATTTCTAATTTTTGTTAGAGGACCCTTCGATGAAGCACTCTCAGGTAAAGTAGATTTCCTCGATAAAGGTTTCTACTATCTAACAAAAAAAACACTCCAGAATGCGTTGAAGTGTTCATAGGAAACGGGTTGTTATTAGTACATAATTTTGAATTAATTAGTAAATAAATTGTAGATACAGTAAACGAATGTGCAATGGATTTGTAAACTCTGATGAATTGTTTACCATGTCTAAAGAATGATAAATATTAAAGAAAGAACACCGTACTGTTAAATCAATCCTTAATAATAATAATAATAATAATAATAAATAAATATTTATATAGCGCCTATCCCATGCCTGCTCTAGGCGCTGTACAATTCGCCAAAATGAGCTGTACTAATCTTAATAATTAAAAATGTGCATTTAAGAAAGTAATAGAAAGTAAAAATCGCTAAGAATAATAAGTTTTCTTAAAAAGATGAGTTTTGAGTTTAGATTTAAAAGAACTTAGATTGTCACATGAGCGGATAGAAACAGGTAGACTGTTCCAGAGTTCAGGAGCGGAAACAGCAAAAGCTCGAGAACCATATGTCTTCAGGTGAAAATTCGTGGGGTTAAGAAGTAATAAGTGTGATGATCGTAGGATTCTGGAAGGTTGGTAGCACGCTACTAGATCTTGAATGTCGACAGGAGATTGTTGATGAAGAGCCTTAAAGGTAAGTAACATAATCTTGAATTTAATGCGTTCAGAAACAGGAAGCCAGTGTAATTCTTTCAGTATTGGAGTGATGTGGTCGTACTTTCGGGAACAGGTGATAAGTCGGGCAGCGGCGTTCTGAACAGACTGGAGCTTTTTTAAAGCACACTTCGGTACATTGTACAAAAGAGAGTTGCAGTGGTCGAGTTTGGAAGACACAAAAGCATGGACCAGGATCTCGGTGGTTTTCGTAGATAAGGATTTCCTTATCCGGGAGATGTTGCGCAGATGATAAGAGGCTGATTTACAAATAGAACTGATATGCGGAAGCATAGTCATGGTACTGTCAAATATCACACCGATGTTTCTAGCAAATTGAGATGGCTGAATTATGTCTTGACCAAAACGGATTGGTGGTAGAGATTGCTGCGGGTTGTGTTTCGAGTATAGATAAAGAAGTTCCGTCTTGTCCTTATTCAGTTTTAGCTTGTTAAGAGACATCCACTTGTCAAGATCAGACAAACATTCCTCAATTTTTCCAACTGCATTAGTTAATTCGACGTCGTTGTTTGTTGAAAAAGAGATATACAACTGAGTATCGTCAGCGTAGAAGTGAAATTGCATTTCGTGGTACCGTAGAATGTCAGCGAGTGGTGCAGTATAAAGTAAGTACAGGATAGGCCCTAGGACCGAACCTTGGGGGACTCCACATTTAAGCTCACGAGTCTGTGATTTTCTTCCATCGATTAAGGTAAAATTGTGTGCGGTTTGTAAGACAGGAACGAAACCATTCAAGGGCAGTGCCACAGATTGAAAACTTGGATTTCAGTATTGTTAGAAGAATGTCGTGATCAACAGTGTCAAAAGCAGCAGATAGATCAAGTAGCAGGAGTATAACACAGTGACGATCGTCAATGGCACGCAAAATATCATTGTGTACACGTACAAGAGCGGTTTCACAGCTATGAAATCGCTTGTAGGCTGATTGTAGCGGTTCATTAAGTTGGTTGGATTCCAAGTAGTCCTGAAGACGTACTGCGACAACTTTTTCGATGATTTTTGAAATGACCTTGAGATTTGAGATAGGCCTATAATTACTAAGGATTTCGTGGTCCAAGGATGGTTTCTTGAGTAGTGGCAGTAGGACGGCGGTTTTTAGTGAAGGAGGCACATATCCAGATTCCAGGGACAAGTTTAAAATCCTGCAAAGCGTGGGTAGAAGCATGTCAAAATTTTCTTTTCGCAAGACGGCAGGCAGAGGGTCCAGGCTACAAGACTTAGACACAACAGTGCGTGCAACTTCCGAAAGTTCGACGATTGAAGTAGGTGAGAAGGCATTTAACTGACAGTCAAGCGTTAATTTGTCCAAAGTACAGAAGAGATCAGGCATTTCGGCAGCTTCGAGTTTACATCTTATATTGATCATTTTATTTTCGACGAAAGTGATAAAATTATTGGCAAGTTCCGTAGCCGAGGAACAAGACGGAAGACACTTCTCGGGCTTCCTGTGGAGAAGGCGGTCGATGGTGCGAAAAAGAGGCTTGTTATCGCTTCCAGCCTCGTCGATAAGATTGGAGTAATAATCCACTTTTGATGATGTCAGTAAAGAAAGTTATGTTGAAGTGCATTCATGAAGAGGAGGTAGCCGAAAGAAACTATAGATAAACTGATAGGTTGTTACGAAAGGGGAACATAATTGTAAGCTGTGATGGGAAAGCTTGTCAAAGATTTCAATACTTCTGAAAGAGCACTGAAGCATACTGTAGTCATTTCATGGGCTGAGCGATCTCAAACCACTCGGTGAGAAAGAAACGCACCAGGCGGAGTGTCAAAAACTCGGACATTTCCAGCAGTGGCTCTTCTATCCAGGACGGTGTCAGGTACCATTCTTAATTTTTCCAAATTTATTAAGTTATTTGGGATTTTCTTTGAGTCACGGGCTGGCAAAGGGTCAGAAAACAATATGAGACTCGATTTTGGTAGAGGAGGAATCGACTGTTCAATTGAGAATACTGACAGTAAAAGTTGAAGAAAGTATCTTTCTATTCTGGTAATGTGGCAAGAGGAGTGAAATGATAGATGAAAGAAAGACAAGATTATAAGATTCAAACGAGCTCTTTTAAAATTCTAAGGCAGTGGACACCTGCAATAGGCATTGTAAATGTGGATTGTCTTTGGTCAATGTGGATTCTTTGTTCTCATTTTTCATACATTGGTACCGTCATTTACAAACGCATACCCTTTGCGAATGGAGAGAAAGGGTTGTCAAAGAGGACGAAGCTCCAGGGCCATAGCATAGAATAAATTACCAATCGGTAAACTTTCTCATGGAAAAAAGACTACTCAAGGATGAATTGATTGAAAACTCCAAAGTCTACTTGTCTTAAAATTCAAAATTTAAAAAGCTAAAAGGAAAGGTGAGGAAGAGTCAATTTCCTCTAAAGTGTTCAGTTAATCGTTTTCCATGCAGCCTCACGCATGATGATAAATGTCACCTAGATGTCGTGAGCCTCCAGATATGTCATTTAAAGAACAGTAACTGCTATACCCCCTCTTGGAAATTTGTTTTGACTGTTGTTGAAGACAATTTAGTGGGATTTTGACGGGGGTTTCCATTTTTAACTGAAAAGAAAACTGGAAAAGGTCCACATTGACCAAAGACAATGAAATTGATCTGCCCAGGAGCTTGGGATCAGCTGATCGAATATGGCAACAAGTTTTGGTGGCAACAAAGAAAAACACTTTTGTCCAGAAGACCCCAAGGTAGAATTGTAGACGTGAATGATATGCCTCTAACTGCTGTTGTTACTGGATCAAAAGATTCTGATGAAGAGTTGGACTCTGACTGATTCAGAGAATGATCAGATTGACGATTCTGAAGGTTCCAAAGGTCCCGAACTACAACAGGCCCCTCAGCATTAACAGCATGCCCCAGCTATGCACAGTTGCTGAGAATGACTGAGAAAAGGACATAACTTGCTAACTTGAAATCCCCTTCAGCCATCCTCATGGGCCTAATGTTCAACCACCAGGCAGTAGGTAACCTGTAGATTTGTTTAAATGATGAAATTATTCGACTCATTGATTCTTTACTCTCAGATTTCCGACCCGTTTGATGAACTTGCGACAACATGAACTGACGTGTTTCCGTCAAGAAGACCACGCTCTTTCTAAGTTCGCGAAGTTAAAACACCATCACTTTGATAACCAGGTTCGTGCTAACAATGGGTACTAAGTAGATTCAAGGCCTCGCGTGAGTCATTCCTGCCGAACTTTATTGGTGTATGGTGGTCGCCAAGCCGCTGTTCCATTTGTAAAAGACTCGTCCTTTTTTGACTCGGCGAAAGAGAAGGATTTTGAAACACTTGAACTGTATTATAACGTGTCAGCGGTCAATAGCACGCTTGCTTCGCGCGTCCATGGTACGCTCATAAGCTGGAAAGACTTTCAAGATGTCTGCCAAGGAAAACTAAATGCGCTAGTGCATTTTGATCACACAAGCTTAAATAAAACAACGAAATATAATCTAGCTACACGGGCAATTTTGCCTTGCAAAATTCACCAGAGAAACACGTTTGGGGATTTTAATGTCGCAAAAAAGATTTGCGTGAATGGTTTTGCAGTTGATTCTGTTGAAAAATTCGAGAATAAAGCCACAGAGAGACTTCCATGTGTTGGCTTGGCTCGATGGAGGGGGATGAACACAAAGACATCGTAAGCACAGTTCAAATTATCACCAAACGTGACAAACCGTTCGCCTTCTGGCGAGGCTGCCATTTGCTTCAGTTCAAAACTCCTTCAGGTTGCGTGAGATTTCATCACAACAAAACTGGCTGCGCAATCTATCTCTGCGCAACATCGCACAGAAGGGATGTTAAAGTTTGGAAAATCGTTTGGCAATGTTGCTGCAGTCGAGAAGGGTATATCACAATCGACGCGGCTTATTGAAAGGCACGAGAATACCGGTACAGCCCCCATGCCTGTTTTCTTAGCCACCGATTTCGCGGACTATGGAACTTCGTCGAAACGTATCGCAAACCTTTCCCGATACAACACCAAGTCAATGATGAATATTTTAGCTCCCCTTAAACCACCGGTTATTTTTCAACCTTCAGCTTATAATCTGACTGCCATTCACGGTGGAAATGATTATTCTGGTGTCTGGAGAGCGTTTGTTTGTAGTTGGAGGCGGTTCTTTTCAAGGGTGGCTAGCTGGTCAGGTTCTTAGCCGGAGCAACATTGACCAAAAGCCCAGAGCTAAATGCCAACAGGAATCGTCAACATGTATCATTCACCGGAAATCTCGCTTATACGGACAACTTACTATATTACTACTAACTCACTAAGCCTAAGGCAAGACCTCTTCACCACCTCCCAAGAGCGCGTAAAAGCCTTCGTCAGGGTCGGAGTCAGTTGTGTCAGGAGACGGGGAGAACACAATTCATCGCCAGGAGGATCATCAGCGTCAGCAGGAGGAGTGGTGCCCCAGGCATTAGTTATAAGTGGCAGGATTCCTAGTGATAACCTCAAACCATCACTGATTTCTCAGATAGACCCCAACGCCAGGACAATTCATTTAACTGTGATGGAGATCACTCTGATCTCTACGCAAAATCTACATCATGTTCGAAAGAACTGCCTCGGAAATTTGGGTAGGGCACATTAGAAGAAAGAACGACTGTCTCAGCTGCAAGTGCAGCGAAAGGAAAGGAAAACAAGGTATAAGTATAAGTAGATTTCAAATTATGAAGACACTCAATCAATAATAATTTTACATCTATGATTATACCTTCAAATACAGTATTTACTCTCGGACAAATCAATGCAATATGTTTAAGCAGGTTTCCGATGGTTCTGAGCCACAACAAGCTCCTCGGCATCAACAGTTTGCCCCAGCTGTTTGTGTACTTTCCGAAAATGATTCGGGAAAGGACATAGATTGTCACTTTCAACCATCCTACCTTAAATATCAAAACAGGATAAGGATAGGAAAATGGAACTGGACTTTGACTAACCTTCCGTACTGCTTTTTGGAAGAGTGTTTTCCTTTTTGTCATACTGAAATGGGAAAAGAAAATGCAAAGCGCTTGAAAGGACTCGATGTTCATTCAAAAGTGCTCTCTATGAGAGTCATACATGGCAGGATTCCTAGTGATTTCCTCAAACCATCACTGATTTCTCACATACACCTTAACTCGAGGAAGATTCATTTAACGGTGATGGAGAGGCAAAATCTGCACCGTGGTTGAAAAAACTGCCTTGGAAATTTGTGTAGCGGATGTTAAAGGAACTCAGTCACGGTGTTTTGTCCTTTTTATGGCCACGTACAAAATCTCCTTTAAATGGAAGGAAACCTGAAAATAAATAGTTTACTAAGATAGAAAAACATCAAAGAAATAATAATAAACCATAAAGGAACAAGAATGGTCAAGGATGGCGAAGATTGACACGGATTACAAACGACGAATTTGAAAAATTTAGGCTAAACCTTTCAAAATGTGAAAATCGTGACTGAGCTCCTTTAAAAGGAAAAGGGACTTTCTTAGCTCTAAGCATAGAGAAAAGAAACGAAAACAAAGAAAAGGAATGGAGAAAATACGACCGTAGTCTTCGAAGTACGTCATTTTGTTGGTTTATCTCATTATGTCAATCGATCATCCACTTCATAACCTGTTTCAGTGCAGCCACCCATAAAATATAACACCCTTCTTTAGTCATAACCAACCTTTAAGTTATTTGGGAATTTTGACAAGGTTTCTAAAAATAAAGCGAGGTAACTCTCAGTGTACCTGCAGCCATTGTAGATTACAAATTATGAAGACACACGATAATAATTTTATATCTACGATTATACCTTCAAATACAGTATTAACTCTCAGGCAAATCAATACAATATGCTCGAGCAGGTTTCCGATGGTTCTCAACCACAACAAGCTCCTCGGCATCAACAGCGTGCCCCAGCTGTTTCTGTAGTTTCTGAGAATGATTCGGGAAAGGACATCACTTGCCAGCTTAAACTACTCTACCATAAATATAAAACCAGAATGTCCTTCTAAGCACTCGATCAGATATCGAGGACCCAAATTGTGGTCAAAATTAACAAAGAGGATAAGAGAGGCCACATCTCTCAGCACTTTTAAGACGAACATCAGAAATCTCAACAATCTTGATGCATTATTAGATGATGGCTGCAGAGGCTGTCCGCTCTGCTCCTCCTAAAGAATTTTTTTTTAAGTATGTATTATTGTATTATAAAATCCACTGTACATAGTCTCATAGCATATTTTAACTTGGATTTAAATTTTACTATTGTAAATAGCTATAGTTTTTTTTTTTTTGTATTTTCTTCTAATTTAACTCGTTTTTGTTATGTCCCCGTATTAGTAGGGGAGTTTTTCCCCAGCTAGGTGGTTGATGACATTCTTAATAAAGTTTCTATCTAAGAAATTGGGACTTGCCTTTGACTAACCTGACTCCAAATAAATAAAGCAATTAACATGAGTCATTCGAGGAGATTAGTCACACGATAATTTTTAGAAGGCAATCTGTTGAGCAATGAAGTAATTTAATATTTTATAAGTATAGTTTTCTTTTTTGTTAATTTTGTTAGATTCATACATATAAATATTTATAAATTATTTACTTTTCTTACTTCTAATTTTTGTTGGAGGACCCTTCGATAAGGCACTCTCAGGTAAAGTAGATTTCCTCAATAAAGGTTTCCACTGCCTTAAAAAAACTCGAGAATGTGTCGAAGTGTTCATGGGAAACGGGATGTTATTACTACATGATTGTAGATATAGTAAACGAATTTCCAATGGATTTGTAAACCCTGATGAATTGTTTGCCATGTGTAAAGAATGATAAAGATTAAAGAAAGAACACAACGATGTTCAATCAATGCTTGACCAAAATCAGCAGGCCCAGTCGGAGCAGCGTCAAAATTCCACAACTATTAAAATGGTCTGAGAAACAATTTGTGATACAAGTGATGTCAGTAAAGAAAGTTATGTTGGAGTGCATTCATGAAGAGGAGGCAGCCAAAAGAAACTATAGATAAGCTGATGGGTTGTTACAAAAGGGGAACATAATTGTAAGCTGTGATGGGAAAGCTTGTCGAAGATTTCAATACTTCTGAAAGAGCACTGAAACAAACTGTAGTCATTTCATGGGCTGAGCGATCTGAAACCAGTGAAGAGTGAGAAAGAAACGCACCAGGCTGACAGACTCAGGAACTCGGACATTTCCAGCAGTGGCTCCTCTATCCAGGATGGCGTCAGGTACCATTGTCAATTTTTCTAAATCTATTTAGTTATTAGGGGTTTCATTCGAGTCACGGGCTAGCAAACGGTCAGAAAACAACATGAGACTCGATTTTGGTAGAGGAGGAATCGGGTGTTCAATTGAGAATACTGGCAGTAAAGTTGAAGAATGTTGCTTTCTATTCTGGTAATGTGGCAAAAGCAATGAAATGATGATCATGGAAGAAAGACGAGATTATCAGATTCAAGCGAGCTCTTTTAGAATTCTAAGCCAGTGGACACCTGCAATAGGCGCTGTAATTGTGAACGTCTTTTGTCAATGTGGATTCTTTGTTCTCATTTTTCGTAAATTGGTACCGTCATTTACAAACGCATACCCTTTGCGAATGGAAAGAAAGGGCTGTAAAACAGGACGAAGCTCTACAGCCATAGCAGGGAATAAATTACCAATCGGTAAACTTTCTCATAGACAAAAGACTACTCCAAAGTCTACTCGACTGAAAATTCAAAATTTAAAATGCTAAAAGGAAAGGTAAGGAAAGGTAAGGAAAGGACAATTTCATCTAAAGTATTAGTCCTTTTCCATCCAGCCTCACATATGACGATAAATACCGTCTAGAGGTTATGAGCCTCCAGATGTGTCATTTAAAGAATAGTAACTGTTAAACCCGCCCCTTGGAGTTTAATTTGACTGTTGTTGAAGACAGTTTAGTGTGATTTTGACTGTGGTTTCCATTTTTTAACTGAAAAGAAAATTGCAAAATATCATTTAATTGATTTTCCCAGGCGCTTGGGATCAGCTGATCGAATATGGCAACAAGTTGTGGTGGCAACAAAGAAGAACATTTTCGTCCAGAAAACCCCAAGTTAGAATTGTATACGAGAATGATATGCGTATAACTACTGTTGTTACTGGATCGAAAGATTCTGATAAAGGCTGGACTCAGAGGACGATCAGAGTGACGATTCTAAAGTTTCCAATGGCCCTGAACCACAACAAGCTCCTTAGGATTAACAGAGAAAATGACTGGGAAAAGGACGTCACTTGATCACGAACTTAAAATCCCTTACAACCATCCTCGTGGACCTAAAGTTCAACTACCAGGCAGTGAACAACCTGTAGATTTATTTACATTATTTTTCAATATGGTGCACCGTAATGACGTTGACCTTCATTACAGTTTAATCCAGCGAGACTAAAGCTGCCATTTTCACTTGAATTCGCTAAACTATATTGGGAACTGACACAAGCCAAGCGGTCACCTCATCGTCTTTTCCAAAGGGCGACCTACTCTTCAGTGATGTGGTTCAGATCCAAAATGAAACAGAAATGGACTCATTTTATATTTCAGCCTCAAGGCTGTTGACGAAACTTCTTAATTTATCACACGGCAAGATCTTTGGCAAGCGTGCATTTGCCATTTAACCTTTAAACAATCCTTCAGAGTACAACACTTATAACTTTGTTTTCAAAGATTTTCTCTTTCACTACCGTAAGTACAATTTTCTTCCCCACTTTCTAAGATATTGTAAAGTAGTTTTGGTCTACAAAAAGAATCAAGTTGTTAAATTATACAAGTCTAAATTCCGGGCAGAAAACTACTTCCCCTCTGAGTCCTCTGTCTGACAGGATTTTTGCTGATCCTCTGCATAATTCAAATAATGCATGTGACCTTTTACGTGAGCTTATGCTCTTCTATTTCAATGACAAAAAACAAGTTCCCTCCCAATTATACTGATCGCAGCAAGGAACCAGGTGTACTTTATCTTCCCATCTTATCACTTTAAGAGAAATTGGAGTTACTAAATTGCATAAGGAGGTAAAAATGTGAGGTTCCAGTGGAAGAAAGGGATGCTTTTTCTACCAGTTTACCAGGAGATGACAGTCCTCAGACATAGCTTCAAACTTACGCATTTATATTAATTGGGCTTCAGTTAACAGACACTATCAGCCAGTTTAGCCATGTCCCCGTAACTGAGGGTGTCTGGCAAGAAGACTCTTTTAAGAGGTAATTTGATGTCTGTTGTCTCCTGTTAGACAATGTAACATAGACAGCGAGGACAATCGGCCACGTCATTCCTTATCAACCTTGGTTTATGATCGGGAATCAGCACTATGCAAGGGAGCGAGGCAAAACGTGAGTCCATCAAGCAAGTATGCCAAGCATGAGACCTTGTTCACAAAGTGGAACCTCCTTTCCAGACATGACTTCCATTACAACTCTAATGAAGATCTGATGTCTAGAAAGTTCCTTTTTTTCTTCTAAAACGCAACAATGTGGATGGCAAGATGTTTGTAAAACTTACAAGACCAGATCTAAAAATAAGCTGTTAATAAAGTGAGTCTGTTGATGATAAACAGCCATACATTTCAATGTTTTGCAGTCAGCTAAGCAGACTTTGGGTACCTTTAAACTCGCTGCATACCAAACTCTGAGCCTTGTCATAGGAGACGTTCTTGCTATTATTTGATGTTTTGAATATTTAGATGTATTGTCAAGTTTGTAGTCGATGTGATAAAAAGTTGATGAAACTTTAAGTACCAAGATGCCTCTTAGTTACGATGAGGAAGTTACGCATCGGCACAAGAATACTTTAACCAACATCGAAGAAAGCCTTGAAATGCTAGAAGCCATTCCAGAGGATACCAAGTCTTTAGTTTTCACGTTAATGAATCAGTGGCAAACTTGCATAGATACAATTTGGCAGAAGCTGAAAATGTGATATTGTAAATGAGACAAGTAACGAAATAAATAAATTACTGCGAGTATGATAGTATTGTATTTCAATAAAAAAGGTATTGTAAGAATAATAGCTTATTGTAAGTAATGTCACTGAATTTTAAGTAATGTTTGAAACTGTCGATTAATAAGTTATATAGGTAATGTAAATAAGGTTTGGTCCTCAAATAAGAAAAGGAGAGTAAAAAGAAGGTGAAGAGATAATTCCTGTATGGATTAAACTTTGGAAGAGTACTTTAAGTTGGTTGGATTTGAAAAAAAAGAAGGGAATTGGGAAAAGTTACAAGAAAAAAGAAGGAAAACAGGGGTTAAAAAATGGACAAACTGACGGCAGACCCTTACAAAAGATTTGAAAGAGAAGAGGATGGAGACGAAAAAAGAAGGCAGCTCACTGCAATCTAAATAACTTTTTTCAGTTTTTTAGATGATTTTTCATTGTCTGAATTTCGTGTACAATATGCATGTAGCAAACATTGGAGAAATTAAATAGACGACGATAAATGGAAAAGAATCATCGAAAATGTACGTTAGGTGCGGAGTACCACGGGGCTCGGTGTTGGGTCCTACCTTGTTTACGCTTTTTACGAACGATTTACCTTCATTCATTAAATCTGGAGATACTTTTATGTACGCTGATGACACTACGGTTTTCTGTACAGGCTCCTCGCAAGACGTCGCCTGCAATTTACTAAATTGTGCCCTGGAAGAACTTTTCACCTGGTGTGTTAACAACCGCCTTACTCCACATCCTGGGAAGTGCGAGGTAATGTTACTCTCCAAAGCTCGGCTTATTGGTCCGCTGCCTGCCATTTATATTGGCAAGTCCATCATTGAATACAAGGCTACGGCCAGGCTTCTGGGTGTTACCTTGGATCAAAACCTGAGCTGGTTACCTCACCTGAAAGAAGTCATTAAAAACTTTGCAAACAAATTGAGCCTCCTGAAGAAATCCAAGTTTCTACCCAGTCATGTGTGCGAGTCACTTTACGTAAAGGTTATCCAGCCATCCATTACGTACGCGATGCCCGTCTGGGGCGGGGTTAATCAGACAGAGTTATTTAAAACATTGGAAAGACAACATTGCCGTGCTGCTAGAATTATTTTTGGCTTTCCACCGGACATGCCAACAGTTGACGTTTTAGCTACCGTTAAGTGGAACACTTTAACATATATGTATAAACGTTCTTTAATTAAACTTTTTTTCAAGGGTTATCGTGGCATGCTCCCTAGCACTTTGGCTGAAGAGTTGATCATCCACGGCGACAGACCTTCTTCACGACTGAAGCATGGGCTGATAGTACCGAGTTTTACCTCCAAATACGTAAAAAACTCCATTTCCTATAGAGGGGCTGTCCTCTGGAACGCTATAGGGCGAACTAATAGATCGATACTAGAGAGCACAGACCTGAAATCTTTTTTTAAGAATGCTGTTAATTGTAATACTTTTAAGGAATTTAATTTTAATGTTTTAGCCCCACAAATAATGAATAAAAGATCGGAAAATTTTATTTATTTTTAACTATTGATCTCATTCGTTGTTATCAAAATTATATTTTTTATAAGAATTACTTAATTCTTGTATTAATTTTTTATTAACTGTATTAATTATTTATCTATTAATTGTAGTTATTTTATGTATCTTATTAGTACACGACCCCACAAGCTTGTTAGCTTTGACGTCTTTTATCGTGTATAAATAAAGGTTGTATATATAAATCTTTTGATTGACAGTAGTTTTATTGAAAGTGGATCCTTTAAATTGAAAGTGGATCCTAAGAAGTTTTGGTCCTTCCATGCTATTAAGTCAAAAACAAGGAGGCTGCCGGCAGTTGTCACCTATAAAGATAAATCTGCTTCTGAGTCTGTCGACAAGGCTGGTTTGTTTAATGCATTTTTTTTAGTACTGTGTACAGTTCAGATAACGTAAATCATGAAGATCTCAAAGTTGGTATTTTGCACCCTGATCTTCTTTCTGAAATTTCCACCACACAGAATGAGGTAGAGAACATCTTACTTAATCTAGACGCTAAGAAGCCAACTGGTGTCGATGGCATCCCAGCAAGAATTCTGAAATCATGTGCCCGGGAGTTATCGATGCCCCTGTCCAAGCTGCTCAACCTGTCGTTTAGTTTGGGTGAAGTTCCCTCAACTTGGAAAAGTGCTAATGTTACACCAGTTTTTAAAGACAATGTCAAGGAGAATGTTGAAAACTATAGATCCATCTCTCTGTTATCTATCTTGGGCAAATGTCAGGAAAGAATTGTCCATCGTGCCATCTACTCTCATGTTTCACCTTTCCTTACTGATTGGCAGCATGACTTTGTGAAAGGGCGTTCCTGTATAACTCAGCTAGTCCTCACTCACCATATGTAGAGCAAAGCACTGGATGCTGGCCTTCAGGTACATGCTGTGTTTTTGGACTTTGCTAAGGCGTTCGATCGCGTGAACCATAAGATTCTTCTGCATAAATTGTGTAACTTTGGAATATCAGGGTCGCTGCTTGCCTGGTGTGGTGACTATCTATCGAATCGTAAACAAAGAGTCGTGGTTGATGGAAAATGTTCTAGCTGGCTAAATATTCCATCTGGCGTGCCGCAGGGGTCCATTTTGGGTCCCCCAATTTTTTTTATTTTTTTTCATCAGTGATCTGCCTGAGGTGGTCAGTCGAGAAAGTTCTGTGGCACTATATGCAGATGACTGCAAGATGTTTAGGGTAGTAAACTGTCCAAGTGATCTAACGATGTTTCAAGATGATCTAGATAGTTTATGTACCTGGAGTCAACACAACAGGATGACCTTCAATGTTAAGAAATGCAAGTTGATGGGCATTCCCCAGAAGAAACAACCATTGAGATCTAGTTTCACCCTAAATTAATCGCTCATAGAGGAAGTTTATGAGTTCCGCGACCTTGGTTTGCTTACTAACCATCATCTTTCTTGGAACTCTCATGTAGATGCTATTAGAAATAAAGCTAATAGAGTTTTAGGCCTGCTTAGAAGAACTTGTAGAGGTTAGAAGGACATCGAAACCGTGAAGGTGCTCTATTACACGTTGGTGAGATCACAAGTAGAATGTCGATCAGTTGTGTGGTCGCCACACACCACAAGAAACATTGACAAGCTTGAGCGCATACGGCGGAGGGGAACAAAATTTATTATCGGAAAACGGAATTTTAGCTATGACGAGCGCCTGAAATGTCTTAATCTGCTTTCGCTTGAAAAGAGGCGCTATCTTTTTATGTCACATTTTTTGTAAAAGGCTTTGAATGGATACTTGAATGTGGATGTATTTCCGTTTCTGAACTTTTACTCTCAAGATGATGGGCATAGGTTTAGACATGTTGATGACTACTCCTTGAAGACAAATTTTTCTAGAACGACTACTTTTAAAAACTCTTATTTTAATAGAATTGTGGAGATGTGGAATTCGGTACCCTTAGTAGGTTATCTCCTAGTTGTGCAGTTTTTAAGTCGGGAATGAAGAAGTTTTTGAGTGAGGAATGAACATTTGATTTTTTTTTTCGATTGCTATTACATTATTATTTATTTAGATTAGCTACATGGTGATCTGTCTCGCATGGAGTGTTCCACTCTTTTACAGATTATCCTTATGGCTTTGCCTGTTTGTGTATGCCTTTAGACTTAGATTTAATTGCCATTAAATTGTAATAAATTTGAATCTTTTCATGCTTGAACGGTCTTAATAACAATGCCTAGCACGTTTTTTGCAATGCCGGCATGAAATATGTATTCACAAGGAACGCAATCGAGTGGAAACCAACAATAATGATTTTATGTTACGTATGTGAAACTTGGTCTCCAAATTTTAATTGGAAACAGCGCGGTGGAAGCGCATGCAATGAAATGCAAAGCCGGTGTTTGTTCTCTTAAAGTTGATTTATGCAGGGACACTTTGACTTGAATACACTGGAGAACCAAACACTCAATTCTTACGGTTATGGATTGTTGAGGAAATGGAGGTTTTTTTACCAACGTTGCAATCAAAGCCTGGATGTATTGGTGAATGTTCTTATCCTGGAGGGTAGATCACACGCTCGCTTGTCGGACAAAGGCAGTTTCTGAATAAAACTGGATGGACGCCATGTTTTTCCGATCCGCAACAGACCGGAGGCCGGTTTAAGGGATTTAATATCAATAAGACAATTTGCATCGATCCTGAAATTCTAACATCGTAAGAACTGTTAGAAAGCGATGTTTTACGAGGTTCTAGTTGCGTTGGTTTTGTAGAGTGGAGAGGGGTTCGGAACGGCCGCTGCCATTTTCCTCCTTCCTCTGACAAAGCACCATACCCTTTTATATGAGGCACGAGGTGCCATTTAGCCGTAAACCTGCGCAAGTAGCGCAAGAATTCGCGGTTAAGCAACCTGGAAACAGCTATATTTCAGTTCATATTATCTTCGAATAGGTCTTACGAACGAATGAATCAAACTTAATGTACTTGCTTGAATGTTTCCGTCAATTGAGTTCTAGGATACAGAACGCCAAGCAAAAACTGTCTCGGAGAAAATATTTCTTGCCAACGACTTTTCAAGTTTTGGATCAAAGTCGCTCACTGTTCGACTTGCTCAGGAGAAAAGTGAAATGTTACTCAAATATTTGGATAAACTGCTTCGAAGGCCTCATGTGTTTGATCCCAGAACAGTGAAACTTTCCGATAGGGGTTCGATCGCCATGGTACAGATGAACATACTGTCTACCGGAAAGAAACTGTTTTTGGTTGAAGGTGGCAATTTTCAAGACTGCCTAAAGGATCAGTTTGAACAGATTACTGAGAAAAATTTCTAGTGGGAAGGATCATAAAGAAATACGTAGGTAGTGGGCTGTCTTCAAACTCGGAGGGACTCTGGGGCTAAATCGATATCACAAACAGAACCGTGTGATAGGTCCAGATGCAACAGTATAGATCAAGGTCTCTGTTTCTTTCAAGTAGCTAACCCCGAATTAAAGTTAGAGTCTCACTTAAGTCATATTCATGCGTATTTCAGTTTTTCTCTCAACATTTTCACCATTTATCTTACCAATCACTGTGTTATATTTTTTACCCCCCCCCCCCGGGTTTAATGTGGATTTAAAAATCGAGAATGCATACCATGTCCAGGATAGCCAAGACATTGTTAATTAAATGTCATACCTCCTGCATGCATTGCGTGCCGTTTATTTTTATATCCCCTGGGTGTGGCTACCGTGTTGTTTCCGGTTTATTTATATCCGGTTTAAGAGACATCACGTCACGTGAGATTTTTGTTTGTGAATCACACGTGTTTTGATTTTCGTTTTTGCGAAATTGCAGTGTGTAGTTTGGTAGATGTCTGTCCAAACAGTTCTTTTACTTGCATTTTCGGACGTTGGCAAGATTAGTTCATGTTTTTAGACCTTAGCAAGTTGACAAGGTTATTTCCTGCTTTTGTAGGCCGTTTTTGTACCTTTTGGTACGTTGGCGACGGCAGTGCCTTTCGTTGCAAGTTGTGGATTGTGAAATTAAATCACTTGACACATCCATCTCACAGACTATTTCTTTTTAAATTGTGGTACAGTGTGTTTGAGTTTCAAACCAAGGTGTGGGTGTTTCCGGTGAATTCTGTTAGTCTGCGTCATTCGCTTGTAAATTCATATTGTTGCATGCATGCAGGTTCATTTTGGCAAGCTACAACGGCTACGACATATCCAAGGCTGCCTCTTTTCGTAGATAAACTTTAACCATGGACGTTGCTTCAGCCATAATGGAGCTCAAGCGAACCGAGGGGTTGCCGAGTGAAGCACCACACTGATAAGAACCCATGATTTGCTGTCTCGTGATCATCATAGCTAGCGGTATTGCCCGTGGACACGTAGACATGACGTCGACGAGGAAGACAACGATGAAGTCGCGCAACATGGCGGCCACACTCTAGCTAATAGGTCAAGCGAAGCATACAGCCTTGGTTTGTAGCCTGTATCTTTGATATCGGACATCCATTTTAGGTCAAAACACAAGTCAAAACAAGGTATTTGCTTACCAGTATCACGTGACCATATAGCGGGCTCAAGTTAAGAGTTGATCGAAGTCACATGCTTTTGTGAAGTTAACCGCTGCCCGGGTACTGTTTTTTTTTATTGGATCGCAGGTTCAAGCCGGGTTAATCTGCGGTAATCAGGAGCTCCCTATTTAGGCTTGGCTAAATCTATGTATTATTTATTATTATTATAAGGACTCGATGTTCATTTGAAAGTACTCTCTATATAAGTCATACATGGCAAGATTCCTAGTGATTTCCTCAAACCATCACTGATTTCTCACGTATACTCAAACTAGAGGGCGATTCATTCAAAGTTGATAGAGAACACTCTGACCTCCAGGCAAAATCTACATCATGTTCGAAAGAAGTACCTTAGAAATTTGCGTAGTGGACATTAGAAAAGGAAGATGGACTTCCTTAGCTGCAAGTGCAGGGAAAGAAAACGACAACAAAGAAAAGGAATCAAGAAAATACGACCACAGTCCTCGAAGAAGTACGTCATTTCGTTGGTTTATCTCATTACGTCAATCGAGTTCACCACCTCATAACCTATTTCACCTCTGTTTAGTCATAACCAACCTTGAACCAAGCAAAGTTGTTTGGAAATTTGTACTAGGTTTCTAAAAGTAAACTCAGTTAACTCTCTTAGAGCATCTGGAACTATTGTAGATTCAAATTATAAAGTCACACAATTAATAATATTTTATATCTATGATTATAACTTCAATGCAGTTTTTACTCTCTGCCAAATCAAGGCATTATGCTTAAGCAGGTTTCCGATGGTCCTGAACCACGACAAGCTTCTTAGCATCAACACCGTGCCCCAGCTGTCTGTGTAATTTCTAGAAAATGATTGGGAAAAGGATATAACTTGCCAACTTGCCAATCCGTTTCAACCATTCTACCATAAATGTAAGACCAGGAAAAGGATAACTTACTCGAGACTCCCTCAAAAAAGAAATTAGGACTGGACTTTGACTAACCTGACTCTAAACGAATAAAGCAATTAACATGAGTCATTCAGGGAGATTAGTCACTTGATAATTATTAAACGGCAATCTGTAAAGCAATGATATATATATTTTTTTCTTGTATAACTATAGTTTTCTTTCTGTGTTTATTAGATTCATACGTATAAATATTTATACTTTGTTTAGTTTTCTTTGGACCCTTCTGCGAGGAACTCTCAGAGAAAGTAGGTTTTCTCAATGAAAATTTGTTCTATCTTAAGAAAATCTCAAGAAAGCCTTGAAGAGTTCAAGAAAGAGCACAATTAGATTTTCAACCAATGTTTGACCAAACTCATAAGGAGTAGTTGGAACAACATTGCAATTCCGCAACATTTAAAATAACCTGAGAAGCAGTTTGTCAGTAAAGAAAGTTATGTTGGAGTGAATTAATGAAGTGGAGAGAACCAAAAGAAACTACAGATAAACTGATCGGCTGTTAAAAAGGACAACATAATTGTAAGCTGTGATGGGAAAGCTTGTCAAAGATTTCAATACTTCCGAAGAAGCACTGAAGCAAGCTGTGGTCATTCATGGGCTGAGCGATCTGAAACCAGTGAAGAGTGAGAAATAAACGCACCAGGCTGACAGTGTCAGGAATTCGGACATTTCCAGCAGTGGCTCTTCTATCCAGGATGGTGTCAGGTACCATTCTTAATTTTTCCACATTTATTTCTTATTCATTCCGGATTTTGTTTGAGTTATGGGATAGCATAGGGTCAACAAACAACGCGAGACTCCATTGTGGGAGAGGAAGAATCAAGTGTTCATCGAGAATACCGACAGTAAAAGTTGAAGAATGTTGGTTTTTATTCTGGTAATTTGACATAAGCCTTGAAATTATAAACGTGGAAGAAAGACAAGATTTTACGATTCAAACAAGTTCTTTTAGAATTCTAAGGCAGTGGACACCTGTAATATGCGCTGTAGTTGTGAACGTCTTTTTTCAATGTGGATTCTTTGCTTTCAGCTTCATTTTTGTACTGTGATTTGCAAACGCATACCCTTTGCAGACGGAAAGAAAAGGTTGTAAAAGGGGACAAAGCTCTACAGCCATAGCATGGAATAAATTACCAATCGGTAAACTTTCTCATAGACAAAATACTACTCCAAAGTCTACTCGACTGAAACTTCAAAATTTAAAAAGCTAAAAGGAAAGGTAAGGAAGAGTCAATTTCCTCCAAAGTCTCAACCCTACACTTGACGATAAATATCACCTAGATGTTACGAGCCTCCAAATGTATCATTTAAAGAATAGTAACTGTTAAACCTCATTTGGAAATTTGTTTTGACTGTTGTTGAAGAAAATTTAGGTCGATTTTGGCAGCTATTACTTGAGCTTATGCTCTTCTACATTAATGTCAAGAACTGAACAAGCTCCCTGCCGATTATTCTGATCGCAACAAGGAACCAGGTTGTCATTTATTCGCTCATCTAATCGCTTAAAAGAAATTTTAAGGCTACTAGATTGTAAAAGAAGGTAAAAGTGTGAGGTCCCCAGGGAAGAAAGGGATCCCTTTCTTACCAGTTCAGGGAGAAAGAAAAAGCTGTACCACAAGTTCCCATACATTCTCAAGGCAATGTCTAATGAGGATAACAGTCCTCAGACACAGCTTCAAATTTACATATTTGTATTCGCTGGGTTCAGTCAAGGGACGCTATCAGCCAGTTTAGCCGTGCCACCATAACTGAGGGTGTCTTGCGGGCAGGACCCTTCCAATCAATGTCTGCTGTCTCCTGTTAGACAACATAACACAAACAGGTCATGTCATTGCTTATCACACAGACCTCCTCTGTAGGAAACTTGGTTTATGATTGGGAATCAGTACTATGCAGGGGGGTGAGACAAAACATAAGTGCACGAAGTAAGTATGCCAAGCATGAGACCTTGTTAACAAGGTGAAACCTCGTTATCAGACATGACGCGAACATTTAATTCTGATATTCAGTCATTGAATTATCAAATGTGACTTCTTAAGCCCAGTTCAGACGCCGAACTTTTCATGAGCCGAACTTAATTCGAATTTGGACCGACCCAAATTATCAAAAGCACACCTGATGATTCAGACGTCGAACTTAATTCGCCGAACTTTATTTAGTTTAAACCAAAACACATGGAAACGTCAGCGATTTTCAGGCAAAGTAAAAACTGCTTGTAAAATACGTTATAATAAGTTATGCATTAGGTTCGGCTCATGAAAAGTTCGACGTCTGAATCAAAGCCGTTCCAAAGCCGAAATTCCTGGCTGAGCTAGGCGGAAAGAACGGCTGGGCCGTTCCAAATTCAAATAGCCGTTCTTAACTGATTCAGACGCTGAACTTTTCATGTACTTAATTCAATATATTTGGTTCGGCTCATGAAAAGTTCGGCGTCTGAACTGGGCCTTATTCCGCATGGTACTCGTGACCTGTTTTTGAAACGAACCGAGTTGGACTGGGATTCGATCAGTGACTGACAATTATGATAACTAGTATGCCGCCAAAATACAATTTAAAGAAATTTATGCCCACTCGAAGAAAAACATGGCGGACGAGGGGAGGGACGAGAACAGCAACACAAACTAGGTTAGGAGGTGAATTGGTGCAAGGGCTTGACAACTGGATGTAAGAGATTTAGAGAGCGATCGTCCTGAAAGTTTGCAGTTTCGGCTTGATTGCCTTAAGAAATACGTTATACCAAACTTTAATCCGTTTCAATTACTTATGTAATTTTCATATCGATTCTATTAAGGAAAGACTGGTAAAAGGGTATTCGAAAATGCTCGATATGGAGCAGAAAAAAACAGTATCGAGACACCTTAAAGCGCTCTCCAAAGTTACACCTTACTTAGCAATGGTTTGAAACCAGCAACTGAAAAGTACAAAACGCCATACTGAGATGATAGTTTGGACAATTTAAGTTAAAATTTGAGTTCAAATGATCAGTTTATATCATTCCAGTCGTTCAACATTGTTTTACAGTGGCGGATCCAGACCTTGAGCTAAGGGGTGGGGGGGGGGGGGGTGGAGTTTTGTTTTGCTTGCCCTGCCGGCTCATCTTCCCTCTGTGATTTCCTTTTTTTTTTTCACCCAAAATAATGGGGGGGGGGGGAGCGGCCTCCCTCCCCTAGATTCGCCACTGTTTTAACTCGTGTAATTGCTGTTTGATAAATGAAGATAAGGCCCTTGTACGTAAAAAGCAAAACTGAGAAATGAAAGACCGTTTTACATTACGAAAAGTTTAAATTTTTAATCTAATTTAATGGAACTCGATCGAAACAAATATATGGAAAATTTTCTCTAGCAAAGTCAATGTCAGTGTCACTCACAACGAAACGATCTGAGATCTCTTGCTTGCACAATTCTAGAAAATTGACGTGGACATTTCCTGAATAAAAGTTGCTCATACAAAGCTCTTATGCCAGTTATCTGGAGAAGGCTCCTACGTAAACGAGTTCACTAACGAGTATTTTCTTGCTTAGAACTCAAAGCAGATATAAGGTTTTACAACAGCCGATATGCTAATATATGATGAATACAGCTTTTTGACAAATTAAACCGCTTTGCCTGAGAAAGAGAAGAATGTATATTGGACTGCACATTTTTGAGTTTAATGTGCATGCACATTAAACAACTATGTTTAAAACGGTTCTGTGTTAAACCACCCCGAGTGTAAAACTTCGGTGGTCCCATGCCATTTCCCGAAGAAACGAATCGTCATGAGTGTTATTTCGTATTGTCATCGTGTTAAATCGGAAGGCCGAACACCAAATACAACGGCGACCTGAACGCTGGTTCACGTTGTTCGTGTGCATGGGAAACAGTAACTTGTCGTTTGAGCATTCAAGTAAGGGCGGCCATATTGCTACAACTTGCTGGGCCTATCGTTGGATGACATGTTGTCGTTGCCGTTTTTTTCTGTTTTGAGTTGGTTTCCATTTTTCAAGGTAAGCTTACGGTCCTTAAGTTATTTTCCATTTCTCAGTCACTTCCTCTCTTCGAAAGTACTGCACAGCACTCGAGAAGCACTGTGAACCTAATTCCACAAAAATGCAAATTACCACGACAATGCAATTTGTTCCACTACCCTATGAACGCACCCCCCCCCCCTTACAGTGTCCATTCTTTATTATGGCTCTTGATGGCTGAAAATCCATTTAACACGGGTACACATAGCGGACCTAATTTGGTAAATTACGTGTCATATGTTAATTGTAAGGGAATTATATTTCTAAACGATTTCGTGTTAAGAGAAATTATAGGTTCAATAATGTTAATGTTCACGTGGAGGATTTTTGGTGTTTTAGAAGGTATCTTTTTCCTGGAAACCTGCAGAAATAGTGGACTTCATTCACATCGTACACCTGGATAAAAAAAGATTGTACGCGCGTCAAATGGAATGGATATATTTGTCGCTGATTTAGCCAAGGAAAACTCCATTGAGTTTGCACAGCTTTCTAGCCTGCCCATACATTCAGCAGATGTATATTAGAAACTAGTTTTCTTGGGGTCGCCGTTCGTCAGATGAATTATCAAGGTTTCAAGCTGGTTCTACTCATCATACAGCTGAATTCAGGTTCCTTTCAGGTTTTAAGCTGCCTTGATTCAGCCTTATTTCAATTGTACCTCTAAGATGATGCAATCTTGTTTTTCGATAGTATAAGTAAAGTTCTTTTGAAGACATGATCGATCATCGCAGTATATACACAACGTAAGCAGTTGTGAAATTAAAGCCTAAAAAAAAAAATCAGGCCTGAACGGGACTCGATGATCAATCATCAGGATGCGATGATTAATCGTGTCTTCATATCTTTCTTTGCAGTTGAAATATATGATCTTTCATCTATTCACTTGTAAAGTGCTTTTTGTCATTGTGATACAATTGAAATCTCCGCGATTTACGATTTACGTTGAAGTCCAAGTTCTACGAGTGTCCTTATTTCCAGTCGGAGGAGATCCGACTGTACATTGGAACCCATGACAAGTTCCTCTCCCGCATCAAGCAAGTTGCTCCGAGCTAATTCCCGAGTCAAGCTAACTTCATACAGTCAAGTACACAAGTTTCTAGCCAGTTAGACCCTTCAACGCCCTTTTCCCCCGTTAAGAGTTCAAAGCGGAAAAACTTGTTGTCACATTCGAAGCCAGAATGTTTTGTTTATGTTGGCATGCAAAAAAGACCACTGTAGTCCCTCCTTTTGCGTGCTCCTCGCCTCCAGGATTTCGCGCGGCCATTTTTTTCTCGCGAATTCAAGTTCTTTCGTGTCACGCACGACGGACTAAGCGAAAGAGGGACTACTCGCAGTCTAAGCCGGTTTCTGTTAATTTCGCATGACAATGCGACCTGGCCTTTAGCTCAAAATCATAACTGTAAATTGTTGACAAAGCTGATTGTGAAGGAAATTGAATTTCTTATGATTTATTTCCAAGAGAAGTTATGATAAACTTTGACGTCACTAACGTATTTAACATTTCTAATTGAGAGTTAAGAAACGAAGTCAGAATCGAAGGATCGCGGAAAACGCAGAAATCTTTACGTTTATGCAAGCGATATGCATTGACCAAAAGGCCAGAAATAGAACAATCGAAATAATTGATCCATTTGTTTCTTTAAACAGAAAAAGCATCGATGAAATTAGCCAAGCGTACCTGTCTGCATCTGTTAAATGGTGGGTGTAAATAATAAACACGATTCCAAATTCTACTTTCCTTCATGTCTAATTTTTGTACAATAAATACTTCTAGCATAACGCGTCTTCTGTATCAGACTTGGTAATCGATAAGTCAACATCCCTTTCCCGTTATTGTTATGTTTAAATTTCGGCTCCGTTTTTCGTTTTTTCCTTTTCCTCGTTCAGTCACAAATCGCCGTCTGGTCTCTCAAGCGCACGCGTCACCCCTGCATGCGCACAGCACATGGAACTTACAGAAGTTGCCGTCGTAAAAAGTTAGCACGGATTCCTTGATTTCTAGGGCGATGAAATCACATACAAACGAACACGCCGTTCGCGGTAGACCAACACTAAAGGACTTTTTAAGCGTTTTCGCAACGGGTCGGTCTGCAAGCCTTACGAGAGTTCAATGTGCGAGCGAACATTTTGAGTGAATTTATCAAGAATCATGTCATACCAAAGGAACCATTAACCGGGGCTATCAACTCTTCAACTTCATAAAAAGCATCTTCAGAAGCGTCATCGTATTTTTAGACGTGATCGTAAACCAAGTAGAACCCCAGTACGAACTCAAGAACTTCTGAGCAACAAGAGCAGAAAGGTTAGAGAATGTATCTGTTCGAGTACACCCAAGTAAAACGCTCTGAGAAGCTTCGTAAATTATAATAAAGATAAAATCTCGAACTAAACGATATTCTCTCGTTATTTTCTTGTAACAGAGTTATGTGTCTTTATAAGAGTGAAATCCACTTAACGAATTATTTTACATTTAAGCTGAAAGAAACTAATATATGTTGACCCCAGCAAAACAATTCTTGGCTTGCATTGTCACTCAATCCTGACACAATAAAAAATTATTTGAAAACCATTTAGTGGATAAAATCAAGAAATTGTGATGTTATAGGAGGTTAATAAAGACGACACTTCTCTAATTTTAAAGTCTGTGTTTTTTTCCTAAGCTCAGATATTCGTCGAAATATTTTGCAAAAATTTACAGAGCCCAGTATGGAGCCGCCATGTTGGTGTACCTCCGTGGTACGACAACATTGCGGCCGGAAAATAGTGTAAACATCTGGAACTTACTTTACCTATCTAGGCGACTGATTATCCGTACTGAACAAACAAGCATTTCACACACAAGCTTCTCAGTATAACGACTGTTTGGGTACACGCAGCAAAGCGTCTAGTTCATTTACTTTAGTGCGTGTATCTAACGATATAAGTGTCAGTTTTGGCACTACAAAACGTGAACGTTTTACAATCGTAAAAGAGAGTGAAAAAGGGAATCAATCTTTCTTGGAGAATACGAAAGTTATAAAGCGGCCATTTAAATAACAGAAACAGACAGGACATAAGTGCTTTCTACCTATACATCGTTTAGCGTCCTGTCTATTCAGGCAGAATCCGGAGCGATCGCGAAATTAAAGAAAGAACCAGGGACTGAGGCCACTGACGTCAAATTCGCAATAATTTCAGTATCATTTCACGAATATTCGAGAGGAAAGGAACACATCTCAAGTGGGAGATAATTGCCCTGTTGATTGAACTTCAACCAGGATGTAACATAACAAATATACAGTGGAAGATAAGACTCGAATTTAGCACCTACCAACAACGACAAACGACATGATGGAGATAAATATCCACATCTCCATGGTTCTTGATACACGTGGACCTGGAAAAAGAAACGAGTTCGATTCCCAGGCATAAATGTAACAATCATCAAAGATATCTTTCACAACATTTTAAAATTACTGACTTTCAATAGTTCACGCATTATAACACAGAATTCGGCTAAGATGTGTTAGCGCATTAGGGTGAAATTGAAAACGTACCTTCGGATTTTTTTGTGGTCTCCATCTTCTCCACGTCTGTTGCTACAATGCAGAAAATCCCGGGTTTGTTACCTATTTAGTGAAAACTAAGAATTGATTTTTGGCACTTGTTCCAACAAGGGGGTAGGATCACGGAGTTCGACAAAGTAGCGTGGCCAAAGAGTTCGAATGATAATTTTGACTTCCTAGACGTGAATTGTGCTCTTCGTTGGCTAAATAACACGCTTCGTTGGCTAACTAAGTCTTTCCAGAATAATCACAGTCTCTGTCTCGCGTCGAGCAAACAGCAAGCAAAAAGTCGCCTCGGGTCACTTGGCGCATTAATTACCTGACTTGCTGTTATAGCCGAGGCAACCAGGATTATAAATTACAAGCAACTGTGATGTCTCCGGCTTGTTTTCTTGCTTGCTTTTAAATTTCAGTTTCTCAAAAGCAATTTTTTTTTTCTGAGACCTACTAGATGCCGAGCACAATGTTTCTCGCAAGTTTTTTCTGGTACCTTCTAATAGTTTCAATCATCTTTGAATCAACGGTCGAGTTAATTGCAAATGCTGGGTTTTCAGTATAACGTTTTCGTAATTACCAAGATGAATGTAATCGTATGAATACGAGTCCAACTAACGATTAATACTGCAAGTAATACAATACTTATAATACTTATAATAACCACCAAGGAGACTGTCAAAAACCACCAAATAAGCAACTCATGAGTCCGCTCATGAGCAACTCGGAGTAACAATAGAAGTTACAAGAGAGACCGCTACGAGAGACAAGGTTGTAGGAAACATTTAGAGCGACCCCTGTTTAAAATGAGTTCTTTGTTTTGATGAAGAGTAACACACTGGAAGCTTGTCCGTGTTGCTCTAAGTTACTCCGCACATAGTTAATAGAGCAGACTAGTTTCTTCAGTTACAAACTAATAACTCTGTTATATCTGTTACACACCATCACCTATTAAAGGCACTCGTTAATTAATTTCTTCGTTCATTTTCTACCAGCTACTACTACCTGGACGAGTAAATACATCGAAGTAAAATATTATTTAGGTTAAGTAAAGATACAGGCAATACTGAAGACTCCCCGAAACATCATCAAACAACATGTTGTCGGCTACATAGCCTACGTGAAGGCGTTTTCAAAAAAGGGCGCGAAGGGGACAAAGCACGATCTCTCCGCCTGGAGAAGGAAAGCGAACGGTTGCTAACCAACCTATCGCTTACAGATTTTTATTTCAATTTGATTTTATGTTATCAGCACTTCATTACAAGATATTTGCTAAGATATACTACTATAGCTACGATAAGGTCTCCTTTATTTACTCTTTGTACACCTCTGTTTACTTTAAATATAATCAGAAACTTTGAATCTATTTCTTATACATAAAAGTAGCTTTTTTCAATTTACAGTACATTGCAATATATTAGATGTACTTTACATTACATTACGCTACAGTGCATCACATAACTAAACATACATCATTATCATTTTTTTTTTGCTATGGCTACCTACACTAAGCATTATTTACAATACATTGAATACTTATCATACACTATTTGTTCATTTTTTTTTTTTTGTCCGCTGGTTATGGGTATACAAGTAGAACTGAAAAATAATTTGTCTATTTTGCATATTCATATTTTCTTTTTAATAGGAAAGACATTAACTAGAGAAGGAGCGCCTTCCAGTCCCTGTTTAATTAAAAGAATTTTCAAACATGTATCTTTGTTGTACCGCATATATAAAATCGCGAAGAGAGATAGGTTTGTTTTTGTTGTTTAATTTGCTACTATAGTTATAGTAGCGCATGAATAGTGCTGTGTCATTAGATTTCTTTATCACGTTATTTCCGGGCGAATTAATGATAATGCGGAATAACAGCTCAGTTGTTGGAGAGATTTGATAATGGTTTGTTTATCGCTTACAGTATAACGTTGTATGTAACGCTACTCGAATTACACCTGATTTTAAGTCATAAGGTGGATTTATTTGCAGCAAGCGTGCTAGGCGGAAAAGGAGATAACTTTTTGTTTCATAAAACGTTGCGTTTTACATCGCTCTCTCCTCGTACAAGCGGATCCAGCAGTGGGCTGCAGAGGAAAACGACATAAAAGCAGAGAATATCGTCCGTTACTGTCAGTTAGCATAGCACCATTATCACTCAGAGTCAGAAGAGTCAGAGTCACTTGAAAACAAAGCGCATTAATCTTTACAACACCTGAAAAATGGGACAAGTTAATGGGTGGCGATGTGAAACCAAAAATGTTTTGGTGGTGGTCGGAGAAAACTCCTTGTTATTGTGAGTTACAAGGACAGAATATAGCAGGCCAAAAATCCAAGTAATCACATGCGTAGAGCAGTGCGTAGTGTTAAAACGAACTCGACAAGAACTTCTGACTACGATGTAAACAGAGTTTAATTGACAGAGATCAATGTTCCATACAAACTCAAATGAAACGAATCACGTGCCAAGACGAAGGTAGAATTAAACCACGTGCTGTAAGCTTAGCCGTAAGTCGTATGATGTAAACCGTATGTTGAAGACCTAAATGTAATAACTGACCTTAAATGTAATAAACTCCTAAATGTAATAACATTTGGCCTTAAATGTAATAAACTCCTAAATGTAATAACATTTGGCCTTAAATGTAACAACACCTAAGTGTGATAACATTTGGACTTAAATGGGATGGTTTATAATCACGTCATCATTGACGTCATCAAAGGCGTCATTAATCAACTCACTGTTATTGCATAAACCACGTGATCTGTTGCACCATCTGTCATCTCATTAAAAGAGTTCTTTTATCGCAACGAGTAACATGTGTTTTCGGGTTTGTCACCTGACTGATGACGTCATTGCACTCAGTTATAGCGGAGCTCTGCAGCGGCCCGAATCTAAGGGCTACAGAGCGGAACTTGGCGGCCATACTCCAGAAATATGTCAACGTTAAGATTATCGTCAGCTTATATCCTATTTGATATTGGGCATCCATGTTATGGCCAACTGACAGTTGTCAAAAAGGTATTCGCTGACCAGTATCACATGACTATTTCACGGGCTTACGTATTCTTTTATTTTGACCGCTGATTAGGTAATTGTTCTCCACTGGATCGCGGGCTCAAGTCCTATTTTTAATCTGTCTATGGTCTCTAAGTTCAGATTTAAATTAAAAATAAAACGGGAAGCACTGCTTTTAGGCTTGGCTAAATCTATCAAGCATTGGAGTGATATTTTATGGTTTCATCTTCGAATGATGAGATATCCTGGGTCTCAACTGGACAAAGTTCTTATGTAATTATATATGACTTTATTAATTTTAGTTAATTAATTTTGAACTCAAGGCTATCATGGATATAAAATTTATAACAGCTAACATGCATCAACGGAGGTAATTTTTTAAACAAATTATGTATTGAAACAACATCAACATTTAAACATTAACAGTTCTGTCCATTTCTTTGCAGTGAATGGTTACTCTTTTGTCTCTTTTCCTCTTCAGCTTTGTCAAAAAGTCAGTATTTGTTACTTTTCTCTAGACACAACTAACACTAACAAAAAAAGTAAAAGGTTTGTAACGATACAACATCAGTGTTTAAACATTAACAGTTCTGTTGACTTCTTTTCATTGAAGCTTGTTTTTTTAGCCGGTTTTTTTGCTTCATCGAAAGGTCACCATGAGTTACTTTTTTTTCCAAAAAATTCTTTTGATGACACACCAATCGTATCCGTCTTTCCTAATCTCCAACCAGGCATTGGCCCATTTTGGATCGGAAATGATGCTTTTTAATTCCATGATCAGACCGCTTGAGGTACCATATTTCTTGATAAGGCTACGGACACTTATAACAAAAGATTGCACTCCGCCGGAGATATAAACCCTCGGCAACATTCGAGTTAGCCTTTGCGTCACCGCCCTAAACCGTGTACTGACTCCACATAACGATTGGTATGAATGGCACGCGTTACCGGCAAATAGAGCGGCCGATGATATCAATACCATTTGGAAGATTTTTTCTAAAAGTTCATTGGGCAGGTTTTCGATGCAACAATCTCTATTGGATGCAGACGCCAATGAGCCAACATCCTCATCAGGAACAAACTGAAGCGCTCTTTGTTCCTCTCCACCCTCAATTATCTTCAAGGCTGTCTCGTTTGGCTGATCACTTTCCTCAACTTCAACCACAACATCTCCCAAGTCATCCGCACCCTCTTGTTGTTCAATTTCTTCATCACAGTCATCATCATTAACCGTATCACCCATGTCAATGTTTCCTTCAGTTCTACTCGCATATTCCTCCGTGATGTCTTCTAGTACCTCCTCACCATTGTCGTGGTCGCTCATAACTGGTTCCAAGGCCACAAAATGTTCCCCTTGATTTTCTGCAAAATGTCCAAGGTACACAGTGGCCGTTGCAATACTTGCTGACGGGCTGAACACATGTTGCCCACCAGCTCCCAGGGAAGATACTATTTGAACGTCAATGTTATATAAGTTCGCGGCCGCATACAGTGTTAGCTGATCCCCATAGGCCCCATCTTGTGACATATGATTTGTATAGTTGCTCCAGGAAGCAAACTCATTGGATGCAGTGTCCAATTATGTTAATCAAACGCAATCATTAAAGCAGGAATTCTTTGTTAAACAGTTTTTCAAACCTACAGTTTGGAAATGCTTCGTCATTTGCGAAATATTACCCCATGGGGCATAATACAATTGATACTTTTAAAGAAAAAGCAGATTCACATCATCCTACTGGGAAAATTGTAAACGACCAAAATAGCGGACTCTGAGACCTTTTTTTCCAGACGCAGTTACATATATAAAAAAAGGAGACAGATTGAAGGATCGAACTATCCAGACTCGCTGTGTGTGGTCTCACAAGAGAGCCAAATCGAGATATAAAAGGCATTTAAACCATGAAACGACAACAGCTATTTCAAATGCACCTTGCGTCGCGTCCTGGTGACGTTGTCATTACGGCATCCGGTACCACTGTGATAGTTTTGTCTGGAATTGTTGTTTGGACTGATCAGGTTGTGATTCAAGAACGGACTGATAAATCGCTGGCGTCTTGAAAATATTTTCTGCGGAACTATATTGGTTAACAAGTAGATTTAGAAACAAAAACGTCACGCTATTACCAACCTATCGAAATTTGTTTGTATGAGAAGGAATTTAAAGGCTGGAATAAGGATTCCCGCTTACAGGGATTGTGTGTAGTGTCACGTGATTATTTTACTAAACAACGAGGTGGTTACGTCAATGATGACGTTTGTGTAACGTTGTTTCATTTAAGTCCAAATGTTGTCAAACTTTGGAGTTTATTACATTTAAGGCCAAATGTTATTACATTTAGGAGTTTATTACATTTAAGGTCAGTTATTACATTTAGGTCTTCAACACCGTATGCCGGTTCGAACTGAAATACAATAACGAAAATAGAAGCTAACGTAACTAACATACCGAAGTATAAAGATAAAATAACACAAATGAAGAAACTATTGCTAGCATTCTCAATAACGTCCGTAACATGGAAGTGTAACATAATCGGCACTTATACTGATCGTACGGAAGGCTGGAAAACGATTAATAGGCTACACGGTGTGTAACTTGGACGGTACTTTTATGGCAAAATAACCCTATATCGGAGATATGGACCTAATCAAGCGCGATTCCGAGCATACAGAACTAACTAACCGATTTATTAAGATAAAAGGAAACTCAACCGAAACAAAATAGACGAATACTGAACAGTGTAGAGAGAAACTATGGCCCAATGCCGAGTAGAAGTTGACGCAGTGAAATCTGCACTTGAACTGACCTAACCGAGGAAAACCTCGTGGATATATCTAACCGGAGAACACGTACGCAAAACCTAGCGGTTATGACTATTTCCCTAACGGACATAGCAGCTGAAGGCTGGTCAACCACAGTAGATTAAGTAAGTAAGTAAGGCCTTGTTTGAAAGTGACAATTACTTGATAACATCTACGGTAAAGTAAGTTCCTGCGACCAAAAAACGAATTAACATCACGTTTCAAAACCAACAATTGCGGTCAGTGTAAAACGAAGAACAACAACAACAACTAGCTTTATTTGCATGACCATAAATACATACAGTGTTGCAAAAGCTTTGTAAACTAAAACTAAAACAGTAACGATTATCGTGATCATATAATAATGTTATGATATAGCAATCAAGTTACGTTGGTTTGATTTGAAAGTAGAATATTGCTTAGATCAAAACAACATGAAATAAATTTTGCTAACGAAGACCACGGACCATGGGGGGTAACATGCAAACTGAGGGTAAAATGGAGATGGCAACCAGGGGTAATGCAGACTTTAGACTGTAGACCTTTTAACTGAATTGTGTTACAATTTCCATCATCGACAACTAACCGCAAGCAGGCGAATCGGAGTATTATTCATGCTAACCTGAGTGGTATTCAGGCTAACTGGAGTGCAGACTTTCCCCAAGGTTACAATGATTAGCCTGAACATTCCCTTTTACGGTAAGCACTCGATAATGGCAATAACAAGATATATACATATAAAGTCTGCAGTCAGCATTTTACCCTCAGTCTGCATTTTATCCCTGGTCTGCACTCTGCAGTCCGCAATCTTCTTTTTACACTGACTCGTTATTATTGTGAGGATTACTAGTTTCTCAGCGCATTCTCAGGCTGCGATCCGTTTGGTCAGTCACCTAAAAGTATTGCCGCCTTTGGGACGAGAATGCTGTTCTTTATAGTCAGACTAGCCTGCAGAACAGGCGTAAAAATTACGCCTGTTCTGCAGGCTATAGTCATACATTTATATGAAGTAGAAAAAGCTCGGGTGGACTCCACGGAATTTACTGCGAGAGTGTGCCGCTGAGTCTTTGAGACTCTGGACGGAGACCTGTTCCTTACAAAACGAAAAAATATGTGTATGTACACTGTTCCATCACTACGCCAATAGCCTGGGAAAGCATCCGAATTTTTCGGCTGGTTGTTTCACGCCCAAGAGACGAAACAGAATTATGGCAACTGAGTTAGCACAATTTGCATAACGCTAAATCATGTGTTGAACCCTGTACCAGAGCTAAAACTGAAGTAAAATATACCCCTTTTCCAGAGAGAACCGGGTATTTTCATACCCTATTTTGGGTTGTAAGACGTTGAGCTCTAAATTTCGATGGGGGCCCTGGGTTCTAGATCAAATGGAGGGAATATTCATGCTCGTTTACACGAAGTAAAAGAAACGCGGCGTGGAGGTGTGATTTTGTGGTGTGAAGTCAGCTGTTGACTGTTGTTGCTGTCTTTATTTCGATTCTGTTCTCAGGTGAGTGGTATTAACACTTACTTTGTTTCCCATTACAGTGCTTGGAAATTATATGACGGCTTCGTATGCCGTCTTTTGTTTCACGTTTGTTGGCTCGAGCCTCGAGTGCGATGTAACATGACTCCCTTGGAGGATTTTGCACGAGTAATTCAGCTGGTCCCAGTCGCCTGCTCGTGACTGGCTTTCAGCTCAAGCTTATTATATTTAGTTTGCTGATTTTCTCACAATTAGGGACGGCTGAAAATGTCTGTTGTGTTCAAGTAACTACTTACCATAAACTTGGTGTTTCACGTGAGTTTATCATATTGTACTTCCCGTCGTCTGGTATGTAAGGTGTACAATTTCACCCCAGAGTTTCTTGTCCACATACGTACCTTTTTGCGCTTATATTTTCTTTGACTTGCTGGCCTGTTTTGACTTGATAGCCTGGGAAACTACATGAAAAGACGCTATCTAAAACCTATGGCGTTATATCCTCGCCAAAATTCAAAATTTTGTTTGCAACATTGTTGCTTTGAATTGTTGCTCGTTTCCATATTCCAATATTCAACTTCTACAGCTCAACATTGCCGATTCACAATTCAATGTCCATATTTCAAATGCAACGTGGTTTGAACATGCGACATTCTTATTCAATGTTCAATGTGTTTATATGGTGTAAAATGCGATATGCTTGCAATGCAATCCAACATTCTTGTTTTCTGCATTCTCGATCAATATCCGTATTTTGCTTTCAAATTTCTTCATTTAACGTGTGACATTCGTGTCTTTCAATGCAATGTTGATACTCAGTGTGTATGTTGCGGTGCACAGTGCAATATGCCTGTTACACAATCCAATATTCTTCTTTGGACATTAAACTTCATGCTTGAGTGACCTGACCTTGAGATGGTAGGCAGCTGGACAAAGTATGTGGTCTCAAAACAATTGCACGTGGTGTTCCAGTCGTTCCACATGTTCCAGGTGAAACAGTAATGGCAGATAGTGGCACCTCTGGGAAGGCGTCTGCGAACAACGCAAAGGCCACACTTTGTTGTGTCGTGAAGCAATTGCTAACACTGGCAAATGCAGGGATGCTTGTCGGAAAATTTGAATTTAACTCCTACGGGAGACTGATGTGGATGTTGCTTGAGCTTCAGAAGACCCCTAAAAGATACCACTTAAAACGGAATAGGTTAGATCACTAGTCACTGTTCAAGAAAGGATCCCTCGCGCATTTGTAGACCGGTCTTGTGTACTCAAGATCAGTGGAAATAAAGGCTGAAAACAGAAATTTAATGAGAGCGTTTCTTTTATTATTATTTCCTCAAGTGCATCCTAAAGGATACTTTGACAGCCAACACTGGTGACATTTCATCAGCAACACCCTAAATGAGACGAGAACCCTTATTTGTAGCAGAGATGATGAGTATCCCCAACCTTTCCATATAGAAGTCCCCGCGGGTTTTGAACATCAGCCGTCTAAGGCCGTTTTACAGTCGCTCGAAGCAGGTCAAGTTAGTTATTTTCGAGAGGTAGAAGGTGTAATGATTTTTTCATTGTAAGGAAAACAATTATGGTTCTTCCTTAGTGATTTGATTCAGGGAAAGTCATCGTGGTTTTTCCTTCACAAACCTACGTGATATTGTGAGTTCAAAAGCAATCGATATAAACTAACGATTAAAGGCTCCAGATGATTTTTATAACACGAAACGGAAAGACAAACACTACCTTATGGTAAATGGTTTCTTGACAGAAAAAGAAAAAAACAATGAAGAAGAAAAGGAAAAATAATCAGTAGTCACCACTAGGATTCGAACTCCCAATGTCTTGCATGGCGAGCCAGTGTTTATCACATTGCGCTACTTGAACATGAGTTACCAAAGAGTGAAAGTGTTAATGATTTATTCATGTACCGCAGGCTGAAGTGTTTCGTTCAGCTTTTGACCAAACAAAATGATCTTGCTGTTTTTGACTAGAGCACAAGGAGACATATACAGATAATTGTAATGTAAAACGTGTAGGCAGGCCCTAGTAACAAACAGTTTCTTAACGTTGAACTTTTTCATTTTGCAAATATCATAACACACCCCTGAATGGAAAGAGGCTTTATGGGCTTGTTCGAAAGCTAGACTGCCCTCACATCACAAGTAGTTCCTTAATGAGCAATGCCTCATAACACCCTTTCATAATTTATTTTCCAAGTTCAGTGGCTCACGGCCACTTTGATTTCACCAGAGTTCATGGTTACAATTATGCACAAGCATATTTTTTGCAGCAAAGCACATTTAGACCATTTTTGTAGGCAGTTATTTTCAGGTCATGTGATTGGCTCTCAGCCAATGAAAAGGAAGGAAAAATACATAGAATGAAAACAATGGATAATTCCTTCAGGAGTATCGATTGTTATGAATTTAAAAAAAAAAAATCAACAATAACCACTCGGACTATTCAATGATGGCTTTGTTACTGTGTTCAATAATACCTGCTATTAGAGTATATTTACCTTTTGGCCTACTCCAAAATCTGTTCTTACATTTGTTTCCTAATGCAAATAATTGAAATCACTATAACACTGACACACAAGTTGCATCATCTGTCTTTGATGATGGAGTCCTTCTATACTTCTGAAATAATTAACATTTCAGAAGTAAACATAAAATATGTCTTGCTTGGTTGAGAAATTTTGTTCACTTCATTTAAATTCATTTGTAATTATATTACCAAACCAACTACACCACATGGTGCAAACTTCACTCACAACAAACTTCTCAACTTCCCAATAAAGTTCAGCATGAAATTCACAACTTTGTTTTGAAGTTTGCGATTTGATCTACAAGTATGTAATGAAATTGCCCAGTTTGTTGCAATCGTTGGGAATTTCAAACAAACTTTGGAAACCATTTGTCAAAAGTTTTGTGAAACCGACTGTAAATTTTGCTGACGATTTCTTATCATTTTATTTACAGCAGGAGAACATTAATTATGGTGTCATAATATTTGTAACAGCTTCACTGTCTAGAATTATTGCTAGGCGGATGGCCATATTAGGTGTAATGAATAGGGTTTGCTTTGGTGAGTTGTCAGATGGAGTGTGGTGAACTGTGGCAGGGTTAGATACTTAATTTCAAGAGCACTGACCATTCGGGCAAGTGACCCTCAAAATGCACTAGCCCAAGAGTTTACCCCCCTCCCCGGTCTCTCCAGCCATTTTAGTCATTTTTTACTTTACTATTTAATAACCATTGAAATTCATTTCAACACTAAAATGCTGTTAACAAGTGCCACAGTACATAGGAAGTCTGTTTTAGTTTCTCTCCACAGTAGTTCTTTTACCAGTTTCTTTAGCACCATCTCCTTTGACATCCCAGCCTCTGACTCGTAGTCTGAAATAACTCCCTTGTCTTTGTCATTGTCATTCCCCTTCTCCTGAATAGAATGTGGTCCTCAACACACCACTTTCAAATTATACCCTTTTCCTCATCATACTTTAACCACGGCTAGCCAACTTGCCATTTTGTTGAAAACTTCCTGGTCCTTGTCTTCTCGTATTCCCTTGTATCATGGGCAGCTTGCGGGACTTTTTCATTCTTTTTCTCGTCAACAACTTTAGAAACTCTGGAAATATATTTCCACATTTTGGCTGTGATCAGTTTACTCCATTGTTAAACTTACTGGGAGAACACACATTGATCAGAGTGCTGGGAAAGCAGGGAAAACAATTTTCTCGCAATGTCGTTGAGCACCTGGCAGACAGAGGATTATTACTTCAATGAAAAATTAAACCTTAAACCCCAAGATAACAAGGAGGCACTTATTTTATATTTCAAATAGTTTCTTTTCCTGATGAATCTTTGTGAGATTCCTGTAGTTTGCAAGTAAACGTGTCTGTTCTCCTCGGGAGCTGACCTTGAGTGTCATGTTTACTGATCACTGATGGCTTGACAGTGATCAGCAGTATCACTTTGTACAAGTACATGCGTTATGTAATTATCACTAGGAGGAGGCCATATCTGTGTATTTACGAAGCCCAATGTTGCCTTTCAAAGCCAATTTATTAGACAGTTCGGAATATAAAACTTTTTAAAATAGAAATGGTAACTTTATGTTTAGGGATTTTCTCGGCAAAGTGGAATGTAAAAAACAGTGTTTATTTTGCAATTGAAATAATTTCTTGGGGACGAAAGTCATACTCACCAAATGGGCGAGTGATTGATGATTTGTGCTTGCCCGACACTTTAGACACTTGCCTGGGTGAGCGGGCGAATGCTAATGTCCCACCCCGCTCTGGGTCATGGTCAATAACAACAATAATGCCTCAAAGGTTGGTATACCCTCCACGATTGTTTTGGCAAATTACAAGAATGTCGGTCCAATTCCTTATTCAGACAACTCTAAAGACGTTTGGGATTTGTTGTCGTTGTTGATGTTATTTTGCTCAGGTTGTATTGCATTTTATCTTTACTCTTCGCAAATTGAAATATGGAAAAAAAAATCTTCACACCTGAAATTGCTCTTTCGCTGTTGGTTCTTTGTGAAGGATCAGTCAAGAACAACATTATCAATAAAAGGAAAAAAGAAGGTAACAATTTGAAGCTTATAAAATGGTATTAGCTGCCTATAAAAACCATAAGGCTAAGAAAAATTTGGCAGCTATCTATGGAATGCAATTAAAAATTATATTTGTGTATTAAATATGGAGCAAAAGTAACTTAATAAATAAATATAATAAACATATACAACAAATATAAAACCTAATATTACAACATGGTAGGAAAAAAAAAGAGAAACAATAATAATAGTAATAATGTTAATAATTCATTGTAGTCAGGAGTTGTAGTCTTCATTTTCAGTCTTATTGAGGTCATTGTTTGGATTCAGTTTGCTACTTTTGCTGGGCTGGTAAAAAAGTTGGAACTACTTCTTGCAATGTTTGACCTTTGTTACTTTTGCTATTATCTTGAATTCATAAGCATCCATGACATTCAAGATGGCAGACTTGGAAGGTGATAGTATGTGATTTTAGTGAACAAAAGATGGCTGATCATTGGCGTACAAGGGATCTCACCTTCTTATTGTCATCTGCATTTTATTTGGGCTGCTATTTATTTGCAGCCTTCATATCTCTTACTCCAGGTTTTGCTAATGATCAGTTGTGCACCCTGATAGCCCTTGAGGACTTTTTCAGTGTGTCAGAAAGTGTGTGAACCTTGCAATGGTACAGTTTGCTGAGAAGACTGCTTATATGGTGTGAATTTTGTGTTTGGACAGGTGTGGATTTCTTTCAGTAAAGGATTCTGTTTTGATCAAACCTCGTGGAATGGTATGCTTTCCAAATTGACAGTTTTCCATTGGAAATTTTTACACATTCCTTCCAAGGAGAGGATGCTGCATTTACTATTGATGGATTTCTAATTTGAGAACTTCGATACATTCTTTACAAAAACAGCTGCATTTACTATCGATGTAAACAGGCTAACATGATGAACTGAAGTAGTACAGTGGGATGCAATAACAAATGACATCATGCCAAGTCATCCTTTTTGTTACTAGTGTAAGATGCCTGTTACTGCCCTTTACTCTATTTTTGTTTTTTTTGCCGTTTGTCTTTCCAGTAGTGTTGTTATTTGGTTTACATGTATACATTTTAGCAGCAACTTTCTGTTCTGTAATCGTAATACCTGGATATCAACATCTTTTCCTGAAGTATTTTCTTTAGCTGCTCTATCTCACTATCCTCCTGACATTCACTGCATAGTGTTCTCTTTTCCACTTTTCCCAGACTGCAAGAACTTTTTCTAGCATTGCTCAGGGTAATACCTAGGGAATGGCATTGCCCTTAAGAACGTAATGCCTACCAGGTGTTTTTCATCAACTATTAGCAGTAAAATAAAGGGAACGCACTTGAGTATCCCTCCTTATAGTAAACAGCTCTCCTACATACATTGGGAGACCTTTTTAAATGTCTTGACATTCTTAATTCTGTCACTACTATGTGGAAAATGAGGTCAAACCTCTCGGCCTCTGCACTTAATTTGAGTTTCCCTAGTAATTCTTACCATAAATTAACATAATTGTACATACTCTGTAGATTAGATGACCACAGAAGGAAAGAGAAATAGTTGCCTTACTGTTTTCTCTAAATTAAATCATACAGTGTTATCTGTATTTGAATACAATTTACCTTGATAGCATAGAAACAAAAATTTCAAATTTGCTGCCATTCAAAAATGTCATGTGAACTTGTTATATGCAAATCTCTCAATACTCGGTAACTCTGCTAGAACTTTTACTATATAGAAAGAAATGCAGAGTAAAATGAAAAGCAATTGATATGTTAAATTTTCTTACCTCAAATACAAAAGAATAAAAGACTCGCAATGCTTAAGTGTGGAATTAAGGATGATGTGGATTACTCATGTGTGATGTTTTATTTGGTTTTGAAACATTGCATCATAGTCATGAGATAAGAAGGGTTTTCAAGATGTGGAACAAAATTTCAACCTATCAAGTTGCCTAAAAACAAATCCCAAGTTCTAACAGCAAAATATACCACATGAACAGAGCTTCTTCTGCCTATACTTTGAGAAGAAGACCTGGCCAGTGAAATGGCCTAATCTTCTTCGTCATTGGACCCTTCCTCTACAGCTTCCTCTAGCTGTTGGATCCCTTTCTCATTGAGCTTGATTTCAGCTTGTTAATGTCATCAAAGAATAACAGCATTTCAGTTCTGTTTGAAGAGCCATCTAGAATACCGTAGTGGATGACACTCCTTACTGTGAAATTTGCATTATAGGCATATATTTGGAATTCAATGGCTGGTTCAGCGATGTTCACCGATGTTCATTGATGAATGACCATACCTTCTGTTACCTGTAGTGGGGATTACACTTGCTTCATCAAAAAAATGAAGAGTGCAGGGATTGTTTCTGCACACTTGACCCAAATACTCATTTTGAGTATCTATGTTAGCTGGTTCATCGCAAAAAAGATTTTCCCAACAACAAATAGCAACATTGAGAAGGGAGAGTGACAAGGGGCATTTCTGGGCTAGGAGTGTTGTTTTCGCATCGCAGTTTGAGGAGAGCTGCTTGATATGTCTTTGTCTCAACAGGTTTTGTCTGCAATTGTGTAAAATATGCTATATCCTCTATTTTTCCCAGAAAACAACAGTTGAATAAGCATAACAGCTTTATTTAGCACGTAATAGGGTGACAAATTTGTTTTGTAATGAACAACTCCAAATTGGAGCCTGGAATTGACAATAGACCATTTTTAGTTGTAATGGCTCATTGCACACATGCAGTAGTGTTAATCACATACTTAAGTGTTTATTACATAAAGCTACATTGAAAATTTTGTGTAAACAATTCTTTACAATGGCTTTCAGCGGGTCAGTTGAACTGGAAAGAAACGTGTACATATCATTTAACGAGATACAAACAAGGCAATGCCTATGTGGAAAATATGCAGACATTTCAAGATATCGTGTGCAACAGCGCACAGATACTGCAAACTGAATTTAACTGCATGTGAGAAGATGGAGGAGAAACTTTTTAAGGTTGGTGTTTGCCCTAAAAAATTATCTCAATGTGATGAAAGAAAACTTATTCGTGCTTTACACTTCTTAAGAAAGCATGAAGGTCATTTTTCATGCCTTTGAATAGTGGATCGAGCAGGGATAAGCCCAAAAGAAGTAAATGTGAGAACTGTGCAGTGCTGCTTGAACGGACACAGCTATCATTTCTTGCAAGCACGAAGAAAGGGGCTTTTAGAAGAAAATGATTGCAAGTTGCGTTTACGCTTTGCAAAGATGATGAGGAACAATTGTTCCAAGGAAGTGTGGAAGAAAGATTTTCCTTTTTATCTGGACAGTGTGAATTTCATTCACAAAATAAATCCTGCAGACCAGGCGCATGCACACCTGATAGACGAATTTGGCAAAAACATCGTGAGGGGACAAGCCATGGCTGTACGGCTAAGGGAAGAAAGGAAGGGACAGGAGGAAGGGTGATTCACTTGTTTGTAGCATTAAGCTGGATGGAGAGTAGTTTGTCAATTTTGTCAGTGAGAATTTCCATGGAATGTTCATTAGAGCACAGAAAGGAAATTCGAAACTGTGTATTCAAGATGGACATCCCAGTCAAAATTGCGCTGCAGTGAAAAGAATATTTCAATTGATAGGGGCAAAGTTGTCATTGATTACAGCATGAAGTCTAGACATTAATCCTAATGAAAACTTTTTCCATTTAGTGAAATGAGAACTTCGAAAAGATGCCTTACAATGTATCATAACCAGAAAAAGTTACAACGAATTTTCCAAACGTGTAATAAACACTATAACAACCTTCCCATTTGTTAAAAAATAGATAACATCATTGAGTCAATGGATAAAAGAATGGACCTTATAATTAAAGGACATGGTAAGTGAACAAAGTATTAAATGTTCATGTACTTTACAAAGAACTTGGAAACTGTACAACATGATGGTACACAAGAATTTGTAATGTTTGCTGAGTTGCAAGAATCACTTGACATTAAATCTCTGTGAAACACCTCACGAAAGCGCAGCAAAATACCTCGTAATTGGACCTGTTACTGTAACACTAATGGTTTACAAAATGACAAACCATTATTTGGAACGATAGGCAATGAATATCCTTCTATTCTAAATGGTTTACGCTTCACTAAAAAGAAATAGATATCATGTTTCTTTGTTGTGATGTTAACCATGTAAACTGTTGCAAATAAAGTTGTTTGTTACATGGGCTTCAGGAAATAGAGGGAAAAACTAAAACTCAGTGCCAGAACAGAAAGTTAACATGGTAAACATTCGATTTCCTGGGAGAGAAAATCCCCCAAAAACAAAATGAGCAAAGAAAAACACTTGGCGCATCACGGGATTTCTCTCTGCTGATCCTGTGGGATTTGATGATGAAGTCTCGTGTGCAACCACCTGGCAGCCATCATGTCAGTTTCAACGTGATCAATTACTCCATTTTCTATGAAAATGCGTGGACGCTTTCCAGTGCAGAAAATTTGAGTGTGTCCCACTAAACTAATATCTGGCAAATGAATCACATGCCCTTCTAGCTTTAACAAAAGATCATCCCAGGGTAATAACTGACTCCACCATCGAAAATCATTCAGAAAGATACATTCAGCTTTGTCCACACCTACCCAAGTGAAGCTCCCTGTTCCTGGACTACAGAGTATATCATATATAACCGTTAAGGGATTCAGCAGAAATGTTTTGCCACAATTTGCGTTCCCAGTAATTAACAGGTTTCTGTTTTTCCCACAACCCTTCAAGAGCAACTCTTTCATAGCAGTGCTAAAAAACACAGGACAGATTCCTTTTTTGGCAAGAATTTTGTTTGCGCAAACCAGCCATTCACCATTGCATCCTGTAACACATTCATTACTGCTAGCCTCCTCCAAGAGCTGCATTCTTGTTTTACGAGCCCACTTAAGCTTTGCGCTTTCCTCTTCAATCTCCCACGAGGTGTTAACTGTATCAGCAACAATGCACGGTGATCGGTTGATAAGAAACTCATCTAAGTCCGTTTTCCCCTACTTTTTTGTTCATATGCAAACTCTTGCACCGTTTTGATGTCTTTCTCAGTAATGATTTGGGAAACTTCGAATACTGTTAGTTTTTTTCGTCTTTGCTTCTTACTCGTACTTCCATCATCAATGCAATCTGATAACTGGTCATCTCCTTCTTTAAGAGCGGCAGAAGTTTTTCTAGCTCTCCTTGCTGCAATTGTGCGAGGTTCGTTTGAGTTGCAAAGCTCTGGGTGGTTGGTGATTTGTGCGTACTCCTTATCTTGTTTTGTCATGTACCACCATGCACTGTAGTAATTTTCATGTGTACTTGAACAATGTACGCCTACACTGTATTCACGCAGGAGATATTTTTTGGACTTAAACCAACGCGTTACTTTATCAAGTTCGATAACAATATGATAATGCACCCCAGATTTCCTATGATTGTTGAGAGAACAGCACCACTGCACTACATTGGCTGCACCGTTTGAAAAAGAACAAACCATGATGTTTGTGAAATCCTTTCTTGATGGGAACTTCACAAGGTCTGCCTGACTATAAGTTATTACGGGTCCCTGTCCATAAATATGGAAAATAACTCAGCAAGGGTCGAAAATTCAATTTTGCTCATATTTTTACAGTAGATAGGCTAGAGTATGACAAAAAGTACTGGATAGTTTTTTTTGGCAAAATATCCTTTTATTTCAAAGAAATATGAAATTACCAAATTCCGTGAAAATTGTCATTTGACGCACCATTTTATTAAACATGTTGGAGAGCCTCGCATGCAAAACCACATCATTCTTCCATCTTGAAAACACTCAAATATTTTTGTGCAATGTTTAATTGTGTACTGAGTTGATTTTAGGGAATGCTGCAATTTTGTTGGGTGTAAAATAATTAAATTTTGAAGACATGTATTTCATTCACTTAAAAGTACTGGATAAAAATAATTGATTTTCACCATGTGTGAAACCTTCAAATGGATTAAGCTTCTGGTGGTTGAATTACAGAAGGATGGTCTACAAATTCCTGTAAAAATTTCTTTGGGCAAATGATTGTGAGTGACGTGAGAGCTTTTCAGAGTACATTAAAAATGCAGATATTTGACTATCTGTTGTCAAATTCCAATTTACGGGTTAGACATATATTTTAGCATGCGCCACATGTCTTGAGCTATGTTAAGTTGAAATAGACACAGAGCTGATAATTTCAAAATGTTCTAACCTTATTTGCTGTAAAAGGCAGGTCCAAAAGCCGATTTGATGTGTTTCTGTCGCCATTCGTTTCACATAAAGCAGAAATTTGCTTTTGTTTATGCAACGTTCGATGTACATCGCCAACTGTCAACTTATTTAATGGTTGAATACCATGAATCTATGACCCTCTCTCGACACATACGATCACCACTGCATCTAAGTCAAAGACAGCTAAGTGATTTGTAGATAGTTGCTTGCTTTGCACTACACCAAAATATTACGTTTGATCATCGTTTGATCTATTGCTGCTTGAATCCTTGCTTGCAGCGGTTCTTTGTTTTTTCGTCACACAATGCTGTCATCCCATTTTAGGGGGTAGGGGTAGGACAATTTCTATCCTGATATGTAAGGCTCCGTAAGGCTTGGAACCACAGGGAGCACACAATCTTGTTGAGTAGGAAGAGATTAAATTAAGAAAGGAAAAGAATGAATAGTTAACCATTGCCCGTGTTGTCATCTTTTACTAGACCACCGCTACCTACACACCCTGCATAGATACATGTAGTGTAACACTAAACTCGTACCTAGGTCATTTCGTGCTGTGCATTTATTTTTGGTTTACATATAATACAGTGGGCTACCCTCGGGGAAATGGGAGGTGGCCTCTTAATAGAAGTTGGTGTACCTTGAATATTTTTTCACTATCAGGTTATAAATTTCTTAGTGAACATGGAGTCAATTCAAGACAATCATTATAGACGTGATCCTCTGCCCCCACTAACTGCCCCTGGGTCTCCGAGGATGACGTCTATCATGATTGTCTTGAATTGACTCCATGTTTACTACGAAATTTAGCTAAATTTAGCTCATTTCTCTTGCCTCAGAAATCAGGGAAGGTTGGAGTTCCTCTGTTTTTGTTGCTCTCCAGTGTTTTCTTCCTGCAGTAAGAAAATCAAGGGAAATCATCCAGGGTCCAATAGAAGAATGGCATAGGAATTATTTACCATTACTTAGCACAGCCTAACTTCTTCCTTCCCAATGTGGTCAAAGTGCTCTGCTTGGATTTTGAATTCTTAATGAATTCAGTCTATTCCTTCTTTGCCATAAAAGTTGAGGCCCATGTGCGATTTTCTTAAAAATGCACTAATATGGTCCTCCAACATGTGGAGTCTAGGCATTATTGGACGTATGATGAAACTCTTGGAAAATGAAATTTAGAAATCTGTCAATGTCTACTATTGACACAGGAAAAGTTGTATGAGGTGTAAACTAATTTTTTACTCTGATGAAGGTTGACAGATGCTACCAAAAATTCAGTGAACAAAAAGAATGTACAGATTGGATTTATTTAAGTCAAATAAGACTTATTTTATCCAAGACTAATCCTTTTAATATAGTTGAGAATTACCTTACAGCAGGTGGCACATTGTTGCAATAAATGATTTGCTGTCATTTCCACATTTTATTTAAGGTTTCTTACTATTGGGTTGGAGGTCCTTCTGATTTGTCTAGTGCAGCCAACTGCATTTGGTAATCTGCAACCTTTTCCTTTAAACACTCTGTTAACTGGAATGCTTGGCAGGCATTTGTCTTTGTTTTGATTCTGTTGCTGAAGAAAAGTGTTAAAAAAATAGGAAGGATTTGGGGAATTTGGTGGCCTAAAATATAGTTTACTGGTAAAAACTGATACACGATGTTTGCTTTAGTCGCCTTTTGGCTTAGAACTACTGTATTTTGAAATTTTGACTTTAAATTGTGAGGTGACAAATGTCAGCTACAAGTTCCTGCCAATGTACAGAATTTTTAAGGTTAGTCATTCTTGTAATGTGTTTACATTTTCATGAAACTGTTTAGGCTGTTGGGCAGCTCTAAGTGCTGTGATCTTGTCGCTTGAGTGATCTTCTTAAAGCTGTAATTAAGATAAAACAAAGCTTTCTTCCCTCATGATTACTATTACTTTTAAGAAAAAGTGTGTCCTTTTATGGTATGATTGTCTCTGGTTTGCATTGCATGATAATGGAATTATCCTGAGCTACATTAAACGATTGTCCAGTATTCTTACATATTTAAATCACTACTTAACATCTCTTTTTGTTGTTGGGTTTCTATTCAATGAAAGATACTTGCTTGAATTTCTAGAAATTTCCATCCCCCTGCCTTTCACTAAAATGTAATGGTTTGGCTCTTAGTTTATGCCCTTTTGTGCCATATGTATGGCACGCCAGGTGGGTTGGGGAGACACTTTCTCGTGGGGGAAACTGCATAAAATATGATGCTGATTTGTTGTCTATTACCAAGTTTTCTTACAAACAAAGTTTCTGCATTTACTTGTGTATAATGTACTCCCAACACCCAATTTTGGACCACATTTTTAAAAGTAAAAAATAAGTAAATAAATAAACCACTCAAAATGAAGGTTAAACTGTATAACTTAGGTTTTCTTGATGAACTGACAATCAGACCATAATAATGTTCACAAAACATTTGCTAGGCTCCATGACTACTACCAGTAATATGAAGCTTGAGACCCTTAAGTTCTTAAATACAGTCGAAACTCTCATAAGGGACCATCCATATTGTCAAGACTATGTGGTTGCTCATGAGAGCTGAGTCCGTATTGTGTCAAAATTTTGCCTAATAAGTATATGATAACTGCAGAGACTTAATGTTTTAAATGTTTTATTCCTGTGAAAAGTCAATTCAGAGAGGAAATCCAGTACTTCTTTTCCATCGAGAAATTTCTGTCTCATACTATGCGGGACAATGCCTTATTATCCAATTTGCGCTCTATTATCTGTTAAGTGGTCGCTTACAGGATGTTAAAAAGAAAGGAAAATTTCAAACTTGTAGCTCTAACAGTGGTCACGGTGGCTTATGAGAGGTGGATGCTTACAAGAGGTTCCAAATATAATGATATGACTTGGAAACTTTTGGTATTTTGGAAAACTGGTTGCTGAGGAGAGGTGGTCGTTTACGAGAGGTGGTCACAAGCAGACTTTCAACTGTATTTACAAAACACAAGTGCATACTTGTGTAGTAAAATCTATGTTAGTGTAAATTAGAAAATTAAACAAGACTTGCCTGGAAGTCGAAGTTTGATTGAGATTCTTCTACGTCATCTTGGGCTTGAGGGATCAGGTGAGATTGCAGTGCGCATGCTTCAGTCTTCAAAGAGCATGGCCAGTATTTATCATTACAAGTTAACATAGGGAGGGCCAATACCTGGGTGGGCACCTGATCCCTCAAGCCCAAGATGACGTAGAAGAATCCCAATCAAACTTTGCCTTCCAGGTAAGTCTTGTTTAATTTTCTAATTCTTCTATGTCATCTGCTTGAGGGATCATGTGAGATTTTGAAGCCTTGATAAATACAGGCTAGAGATATCAATGCAACAGTAAGCTCTTTAATCACAACCCAACCAGTGGAAGTGTATCTACATGTAACCTTTACAAAGTCAAAAAGAAAAACATAGGTAACTGTAGATGCTTGACAGACAAGTCAACCTGCAAATCCTGGCTTAAGTGTTACACATAGCTTCAGCAAAGTTATTTTTCTTTTGAATTGGTACACTATAGTGCCTAGCAAAGGTGCATTCTGAGGACCATCCCCCAGTGCTAAGTATGTCCATGATGGGCACTCCTGCTTGTTTAGCTGCAGAAGAGGAGGCAGCTCAAGTGCTATGAGCACCAAATTTAGATGTGTCAACTCCAGCTCGTTGGAGCATAAACTTTATCCAATGGCTAATAGTACTAGCACTTACAGCATGATGAGGTTTCTGATAAGTCAAAAACAACTTGGTTTCTTGTTCTCTAAATAACTGTGTTCTTTCAAGATAATGTGACAACGTTTTTACAACACACATTTTAGGATTCTAAGGATAAGCACAAAGTTCCATGATGGGAGACTTGACAGATGGCCTACTTTGTTTTAATACGTCAAATTTAAATGCAATCCTGTCATTTTCTTGTGTCATGCAGTCTAGATCTAGCTTGTGCAAAGATTGCACCCTCTGTGCTGATGCTAAAGCTACTAAAGTAGTAGTTTTTAAAGATAGTTTGTCAAGTGAGAGCTCCTTATTGTCTTTCCATTGTCTAAAATAATCTAACACAACTTTAACATCCCAAACAATAGTATAACGAGACTGTGTTGGTCTTGAAATGTAGACCCCTCTCATGAACCCACAAATAAGAGGATGGTTTCCAACAAGACATGTGCTACCACAATTGAGTGAGGACAAAGCAGAATGAGCAGTGTTAATTGAGCTATATCCAAGCCCCGACTCATACAAGAGTGTCAGAAACTTCAGAACATTGTTTACAGGTGTCATGTAAATCAATGTTCCTTTCACGCAAAATTTTGTCCACTTTTTTGAGATATATGCCATACTGGTTCCTGGTAGATTCTCTCCATGACTGCAACATGATTCCTCTTGGTTCTTCCAGAATTCCTTTTGCCTCAAAGCTATCCCGGATACAAGACATGCCAACAGCTGCATTTTGGTCCATAACGGGTGGCTTTTCTGGGAGTGGGGCAATCTTAATGGGTTCTCCTTCCTCTGTAGCAGTCTTGGCCATTGAATCAACATGGACATCAACCTGGGATAATGAGTCTGAATGGGCCACATAGGAACAATTATCACACCCTCTGCCTTGTCTGCGGTGATCTTCTGTAAGCATCTATGAATAGAGGAAAAAGGTGGAAATGCATAAAAGGGCTTCCTGTCCCATATTATTGAAAATGCATCCACAGCAGTTGCACCTGGATCAGGTTTCCATGATACATAAGTGCAAACCTGTTTGTTCAATCTAGAGGCAAACAAGTCAATCTCGAAAGGTCCCCATAACAGGGACAGCTTCTGGAAAATATCCTGGTGCAATATCCACTCATTTTGATCATTGAACATGCTAGATTCTCTGTCAGCTAACATATTTTGCTTCCCTGGCAAATGGGCTGAGCTTAGAAAATTATTTCTTTCCGAGGCAAATTGCCAAATCTTCTTTGCAATGATGTTACAAGCCCTGGATATACTGCCACCCATATTATTAATGTAACAAACGGTGGTTGTGTTATCCGACAAGATACGTATGTGCTTATTTCTAACATTGTCGCACAGTGAACACGATGCAAAGAAGACTGCTTGAAGTTCTAGCTCATTTAAATGCTTCTCTGCCTCAGCAGGGGACCACCGACCCCTGTAGTGTGGTGGTCTCTCACTGCCCCCCACCCTTGTTTTGATGCATTTGTAGTTATCACAATGTCAGGGTTGGGTGGTGAGGTTTTCTTTTCAGATTGCTGAATATTATCAACCCACCACTGTAAGTCAGATTTAGCTGAGGCACTCAGCTCCATCCGTGCATCAAAATAACCGCGGTTTTGTTTCAGAGCATCAATGTTTTCATTCTCCAGTGTTCGGTAGAAAAGCATACACAGTTCTACTGCAGGGGCACTGGTAACCATGAGACCAATAACCTCTGCAACATCTCTGATGTTAGGGTGTTGGGTGTTGAGAAGTTTCGTGCAAGTCTCCCTTAAGTGGTCGGCCTTATCTGGTGTAAGGTGAATTGTGTCATATCAATAGAATTAATGACAAACCCTAGGAATGTCAATACTCTTTTTGGAAGGAATACTGACTTGTCAGGGTGGATGATGAATGCTCCTGAGATCCAAGAAAGGGTTGGTAACTTCCTCTGGTGGCTGGCAATGCCAGGCAAGAAGAACAATTACCAGAGAATGTAACTCCATGGCGTTGTTGTAGAGGTGTTTGTGGATTTGTCATTGTTGAATGGCTTAGTCTCATCTGGGCATTTTCCCGTTTGGGCTCTGACCAGATTTGGCTTGAGTCCTGCCTCTGGAGGTGAATCTGGAATTGTTGCCAGAACCTCTAATGCAGTGTTGAAAATTAGAGATTTTAGCAGTTTGAATTTTTGGGAAAATTAAGGTTATTCACATAGGAAATACTGCTGAAAAGCACGACCTTGCTCACCAGCAACTTTTAGAATACAAATTGAATTTTTAAAAAACTAAAACTGCCATATTTAGAACTATCTTTTGAATGCTGGGGGTCTCAGACTTGCCCACTTTACTATTTTTGATATGCTCTTTCCATTCCTGAATCTATTTTATACCACAACCATGTTTCTGTGATTGACAAAGTCATGTGACAAAGTCATGGTGCAAAGAGCCTATTGTCAACAAATCTTGACAGTGTTCTCTATCTCCATCTTTTGTGTAACAATTTTCCCTGACACCATTTTGTAGCTCTAATTGAAACATTTACCCTATTATTGTCATTAAATTTGCTGCCATCACTCAGTGATTTTTCACTTTCTTAGCAATGTATGAGAAATCCGTCTGTGGACCTTCAATGGCTAGGTGTACATGTATGTAGTTGTATGGACTATCTCGATGGCCTACCCCAATGGGCTACCCATAAAATGGACAACTCTTCAAAATACTATTCGAAATGAGTCCTATTAAAGAAGCATTAGCTGCTCTTATACCTAGACACAGAGCCTGTAGCCTCATTTTGTAGACTGACAGTAAACCTTTTCAGCAAACCTTATCAATCAGCAGTAGGCCAAAACAATTAATTAGTATCAGATTCTGTAAACATCATAGCTTGAAAAAGCCAATACAAGTGAGGCACCTAGTGTAATGAAATTTTGAGTTTGTTGTTATGAGCTTAAATTCAGTAAGCAAATGTACAGTTCAGTATGTGCAACCTAGGTACCTGCAGCTTCTATCATAGAACTCCATTTTAGAGTAGTCCATTTCAGATTTGGGTAAGTCAGTCATGGTATTGTACAAGACAAATGATGCAGCAATGGCATGGATACCACATGCTCACCAACATTAGAGTTATTTTATTTTTCAGTGTTGAATCATACTTCAATAAACTACTTTTCAATGGGTTATCAGCTGTATAATTACAGTATGTGTGGTGGATGTTCAGCACAAAACACAGTACAACAACTCAGAAAAAGTTGCACAATTGTTCTGGAAACCAAAGTGGTAAATGTTTACTTAGTAGTGTCAGACCAAAGAAAAATTCTAAATAATGTTATGTACACAAGAAATATTTCATGATTGTACCTGTATTATAGACCACTAACCAATGCCAAGTCCTCTCCATGTGCTAACTGCTGAAGCCACCCTTAACTTTGAGGGTTCCTTAGCATGTAACTCTCATGATGGTGCATGTCAGGAATGAAGGACAACAATGCCTTTGGGACCCAACGGAGGGGAAATAAATTCATGGGCAATCATCACATTGCTGTCTATTTCTCTTTGAATGTCAGACAGATTCTTTGTCACTGCCTCAATATCTTTCTCAGATAGTCTTTTCAAGGCTGCCATTATGTAATCGAATGTCTCCAAAGCAACTTTTATGTCTTCAGGCTCATCACCTTTCTTGCCTTTCAACTCCTCTAATTTGTGCTCAAGAACTTCTCTGCCTTTTCCAAATAACTCCCAGAAATCTACTCCAATATGCTGCCCATCCTGGTTAGAAAAAAAATTACATATTTAATTTAGAAAGGAGTGACTGCCAGCAGTATGTTCCACTGTAACATGATAACTCATAACACTGTTCAAAATGTAAGTTGCCTATATTACCCAGTGTCCAAATACAGTATTCATTTCAAATTATGCATGTTCAGTACATGTATACTCAACAAAATTACCATATTCTGATTAGACAAGGGCAGCAAGATTAGTCACTTACAAGGGGTACCAATTACTTTCCTTCAAAGAGTTGTGAAGTTGACAAATGTCTGGAATAAATGAGGGGAAAGACACTGTAAACTTGCCGTAAACAAAAACAAGCAAATTTTCTTCAAAATGATGCGGACATTGTCATGAGCTTTTCTCACTTTTTGACTGGCTTCTTAAAAAAGTCCATAAAATCTCATTGGTTAAAAAGTTGACAGTTTGACAGCTGAAAGTTGAACTTGAAAGCTTGCATAAATTAGAAGTTTATCCATCTGTACTCTTATTGATGATAAAAATTAGCCAATCAGTGCACAAGAAATTAGACAGTTATTGTAAAAAAGGTATTCGTACCCCAGTGAAAGCAGTTTGACTTGACAGCGGTTAACAGCCAAAACAAAAGCTCAGAGGGCTTGTGAGAAACATGGCGTCTGGTTTTCAGACTATCGAAGATCAAAGGTTTCGCTCTAAAGTTTTGAGTCGTATTTTTCAAGTTTTTTTCTGCACTAAAACAGGCACCATTTTTTCATGAAATACAAATCACAAGCATTTTCCTCAGGAAAACCTCAATGGATCTGGATGAAAATCGATTGCTAGACTCAAAACGAGCAGGGCTCGACATGAACTTTTCAACTTACTAGCCTAGTGGCTAGTGATAACTCAGATGTTACTAGCCAAAACCCTTTTTTACTAGCCAAGCAATCCGCAAAACTAACGTGTCACGAAAATTTCACTTAGGTCCAATAACAGCAGTATTATTAGCAAGACTTGAAAGCATGATGGAAGCGACTCTCTTTAATACACAACGTTGGTAATTATACTGTACTTACCAGTAAACTAGTTTCAAAAAAGTTCCAGTTCCTGAAAAGACTTTCAGAACTCTGTTTTTCTCTGAGACTTCCTTGGAAAAATATCAAGACCTCCAAGATGTCACTTAAAACTGTTGCCAACTTCTTCTCGGAGACTTCTTCACAGACAGGTGCTGTAGAAATGTTTCAAAAGTAAAACAACTATCTGAACAATACTGTAAACTGTTGGCGAAATTTGACTGCTAAAAACGGCTGGTTTAAATGTTGAAGGAAATAAATCTCTCTCATCTAATTATTTCTGCAGTGGTAAGTTTGTAAGTATGCATACAACGACAAATCACCCACGTATTGTTATGCTAAAGTAAATGTTATCCCTTTACAGTTCTGCACTATTTTGAGCATGAAAAAAATTTCGTAACAAAAAAGAGCATTGATGTATGCTTTCAGAAAATGCTGTCTTGTTTGTCAAATATTTCTTTCATCAAAATTAACATGCTCAGTTCCCCATTTACGTGCCACCCAGCAAAAAGTAGACAAACTTAAATTTGCAAACATGCTGAACACCACATGCCTGGTACCATGATACATGTATGTCCACAATGAAATTCTGACCTTGTTTCCGAGAAAAGTGCAAATTTTGTGTTTGTCTTCCTTGAAGAAGACAGAAACTAGTTCAGCCAATTTCATTTTGTTGACTAGCCAAAGTGGCTAGTGGAAATCAAAAACCTACTAGCCAAAACTAAATTTCTACTAGTCTGTGGCTAGTTGGCTACCGTTGGTGTTGAACCCTGGCTTCCCCCACCTGACATGTCTAATTTGGGTTTCTTAAAAACCATGCCCATCAGTGGTTCTGATGAGATACTTTTCCCTCTTGGCTTATGCCACTGCTGGAGAAGGGAGATACAAACCAAATCATCAGGAATAGATTTAGTTTTTGTCAAGTAGTAGTGAGAAACAAGATACATTAGGCCCACAACATGATTACAAAATCCTAGAGACCCAGCTACACAGGTGCAAGATGATGCAAGAACATCATAGGGTTGTTTAGTGGAAATTGCTAACCTACGTTTCTGTGGGAATTCATTTTTCTGAAGACTTCGATAGTGAAGGGCTCTGATGTAGAAGGTCTTGCTTCCTTTGTGGAGCTTGACTAAAACATTGTGGAGGTAACCTCGAATAAAAAAATTCACACCACCCTCGAACGGTTTCATCACCATGTAGTTAAGGGGGCTGTTGAATGTTTTTACCAGAGTTTACATGTATACTGTATGTATGGATGTACGGATGTACACTTAATTGGCCACTCCCCATTGGGGCTTTTCAGGACCAATGTAAACAAACAATGATAAATATTCAAATAAACATAACTAAGTTAAGAATCCTGACTGGCGGGAGGCAGACCAGTTGGCTATTTACAAGTGCAACCGAGAAATTGAACTCGGGGCAACTGAGAACAACATCAGCTAGCGGTCAGTACAGGATTTGAACCCAGGACCTATGGATTTCCAATCCGGCACTCTAACCACTTGGCCACACTGCCTCCGCTGAGTTTCTAACATACTTCACAGTAGAATTGTACATGAATGGGGAAAGATTGTCCAACATTTTGTCCATTTGATGTGAAGTAGATATGAAATAATTCATATTTGAACTGCGGTTGTAGATGAAAGTAAAGAATGATCATCACAGTAAATTTTCGAATTTAAGCAACTGGGAAGAAGAAGCCTGAAAAAAATAATCAGGGCTTCGACGGGTTTCGAACCCGTGACCTCTGCAATACTGGTGCAATGCTCTACCAACTGAGCTATGGAGCCACACATTGGAAGCGAGGTCATGTTTTTTTTCAGGCTTCTTTCCAGTTGCTTAAGGCAATTCCTCTGAAACAAAAGTGACAATAGATTTTTGTTCAAACTTTGTTCACTGAATATTTGTCATATGACAACTTCAATTTTGAAATAAAAAAGGGGGTGCCCATGCTCATTAAGGAGCAGTGAGGCATTGAAAATGCCCCATTTTGGCATTATTTAATGCTTATTATAAAAACGCATCCCCAGTAATTGTAAAATCTTTGTGAGCCCAGACTCATAAGAACATGCATTAAACTACAGTCAATACAGTGTGTCGGACACAACTAAACATTTTAGGTTTGATTCAGACAGAAAGCTAAACCCTTGATTAAAAATTTGAACCAAATTTCTTGACGTGGTTACTGACTGCAAAATAGAAAAGGCCACAGTGTATCTGCTATTTTTCTTATTTATTCAATTTTCAGCAATAGAAATTAGATCAGTATTTTCTCACACAAAACTTATGATTAGTTGATTACAATAACTGGAAAAAAAATTGGGGTGCCCGTGCTTGTTGGTGAGCTAGAGCCATTTTTCAACTGACAGAGCTCAATATCAAGGCAAATCCATCATGTTTTCAATGTGCGCGTGCATGAGTGTGCGCTGATGACGCCATAAATTATACGCAGTAAGGATGCGCAATGCAAATGTGAGGAATGACCTTAAATTGGAAAATTTACTGTGATGATCATTCTTCACTTTCATTTTGTCCATTTGTTTCTCTGGGGGACAGAATCGGAATTTTTCTTCATTCTCCCTAACAATTTCTAAATCACTCTTTTTTGTCTGACGAGAAGAGGCTGCTTTCCCTTGATTCTCATTTTCATTTTGCCGAATGTCTGTCCCCACTGCGGGTGAATTTTCTTTCACTCTACAAAAGGAAATGAATATAGGATGCTTATCTTAAATTTGTCATCAGATACACGGAAATAATAAAACAAATGAAGGTTTAAACGGGTTCAAAATTTATTCAACGTAAGCTCAAATAAAATCTTAAAACAGTCTTTGCTTACTTTGTGACTAGATGTGCTTTCATTGTTAGTCCTTTGAGGCTCACATTCTTGCTGCGGAGAAGTTCTTTAAGTTTGTTCACATGCATCTTCTACACAGGCCTCTCCATGCTTTATGTTGAAAACAAGCTAAAACAGAAAACATACAGTAAAAGTTGATGTGGCATTTCAATAAAACGTCACCATTCTGTTGGGTTATGTACGCTCAAATCTGCAGAACAATGAAAATGCAAACGTTGCTTTAATGAAAAGACTGACCTTAACAACACCTCTAAGATGTATTTTGGAATATTTTGACAAAATTTATCCTTGAACATGCTTTCCTTTCGATTTCAGCATCCAATTTCTCAGTGCAAAGGCTGCAAAATTCCTTGGAAAACAGAGCTGGCCAACCCTTAGCAATGGTTACTACCAAAAAGCCTTGCTTTGGTGTTATCGCCGCCATATTTGCAATCAGTGTATTACTTTCAGTTTTTGGGAAATTTGTTTAAGTTAAAATTGAGACCTCTTCTTATTTTCTATTGTGGCAAGAAAATCTCTCAACAAAAACTTACCAGTGCTTTTTTCTCTTTTTATCTTTGAAGGTGCCCAGCTAATTTTCCATTAAAACACAACTTATTGTTTCATAAACAGACCAAATGAAATATGGCTTCCTTGCGGTGATAGTTTATCTGATAATGGTCAGTCAAAGAGGAGAGCAAGATTTGCCTGATGGAAGCTGAAGATGTCGATGATGTAACTGCTACTCCTGGGCTAGTTCAACTCCGGGGAATGAGGAGGACATTCTATTTAAAGATAACCAAATGACAATAATGTGGATGAAGGAATGGTTTCAGACTAAGAGTCTGAAGATGACCTGTCTGAGGAAATGGTGTTGGAAAAACTACGGCAAGAACTGTGAAAAGAGCCTTTGTAACACTTGTAAACAGCCTTTCTGTGTTAAAATAACAATGAAGTAGTTATTTAATTAAATAGTAAAATTCTACGTGGAAAAAAGAAAAATGGTTGCAGAGATAGAGGGGTGGGTGGTATCTTTCTGGGCAAGTAACATTTCAGTGGATGATTGCATTTTGAGATTCATTTGCCCAAGTGGCAAGTGCTGTCAAAAATTGGTTTACACTGCTAGTGTCGGCAGGTTTGGAGTAAGACTGTCTGCTATTTGCAGTTTGAAGATTAGAGACTTCCTTTTGTTCCTCATGAATGACCATATCTTCTATGGCTTGTTCCTTTGGTTCGAATATGGTCTCTATTTGCTGCACTCTGCTTGCTTCCTTTGCAGCTTTTTTTTATGTCCCCAGCGACTTGTTTAGAGGTTCTTATCATCATACACTGAAAGTAGAAGTCATTTGCAAAGCATTTTGCCTAAGCAACAAAATGATCTGCCTCTACTTCTTCAGGCATCTCCTGTAGCTGCAACTTTCTTTTTTTCATTAGCACATCTCTCTTTGTAATGTGGTTCATCTTGGACAAGGGCTTTAATGGTGGCATCAAGAAATTTAAGCTTGGCATCCCAGAGATATGTATCAAAACAATCTTGTAGGGGCTGGTCATTAATGAAATGGACTATCAAGCCAGTGGGCACCTTTCCTGCACTTTTGGAGTTGTTAAGTCTTTTCACCTACTCCTGCAGAGCATAGAGCTTGTTTATGGCTTTGACAAACTTGTGAACAAGTGTTTTCAGTGTTCGCTGGAAGTGGTAGTTTTTCCGAAATTCTTCCTCTGGTTGTGTGCTTATGTTACGACTGTCTGCGAGAACTTCTCGGGCACTGCTTTATCTTTTTGGGGATTCCATTCGCCTTTTTAGTTTATGTTGAGGGTCTTGTGGACTTGGCTCCATAGTAATTTACAGCATTGCTGAACCTACTGGCCTTTTCCAGTGAGTACTTAGACAATTTATAATGAGGAGACTTGTGATCAGCATACAGCTACATTATTAATCTTCCGTAACTTAATTTATTAAGAAGCCAACAGTTTCATTTGGTAATGTCTTTTAAGTAAGCAGGGACAGTGGCTTCGTAGGCTGTTAGAATTTCTTCTTTTTTTACAGTTGGAAACCAAGAAAGGTTAACAAACTAGGATTTGCTTAATATTTGTCACTCCCACATGGTGATTTGCATTTTGTGTTAACAAAGTGTGGAGATTTCCTCATTTTGTTTGTGCAATTTATTCAGTTTTGTGGGGTGCTGGGGTGAATTTCTTTAAAGGATATTGGTAAAAGACTGGTAAAGGTATGGCCAATAAAATAACTGCAAAGCCATCAGCAAAAATAATATTCAAATTACGCTTTAGCATGAATTATTATTAATCATAAACACCAGAAGTCTTGGATGTTTTCTGGCTTTCAAATGCAGTTTAAATGATATTCACTCATAAACAAATTGTCTCTAGCATTTCTTTCATTCGGCCATCCTTTGTTAAGAGGGGATTTTCTAATCAATACTCAGATGTAGTGATATACATATTGTGATACTGTACATCTTGTCATTTCTTTAAAGGTTAATGTGTATTTTATGGGAGCTCTGCTTTTAGGCATGGCTAAAATCTATATTTTTTAAAATACCCTCTCAATGGGCTCAATATATTCTAAAAATGAGGATATCTTTAACTTAGTCTGTTTAAGTTCTCCTAGCTGCTCTTTATGTCTCTGGAGAGAGGCTCTCAAGTTATTACCAGTGTCCTTTGCCTCAAACATCGAGAATTTGGTTTCTTCAGGTTTGCAAGCTCAAATGCAAACTTCATGGTGCACTTGCCATGATCTCCCAGTTTGTCATAGAGTTGTTCTTCAGGGATCATGCCACCATTTGCAGCCAACAATCTGCCTCTGATGTAAGAAGTTAAGATCTTACAATGAAATTAGCATGTATTAATAGCATGGAAATAAAGGGGGTAAACAAAAAGGAAAAAGTAATTTTCATATATAAGATGATATCAGTGTTATATGTACTTGCTTTGCATTTTCATCCACAAAGGTTTCAATTTCTGCCAAGTTATTCCATGTAGGCGGAACTTACCTTTTCGGAGATCTGCAGCTATTTTGCTTGGGTCAGCTATTACAACTGCCCTAATGTCCTCTCGTATTAATGTTGTAATGGTGTGAGGGCTTGGCTCGCCGTGGTTGTGCCCACTGCCATCAAAAGGGCCACTTTCTTGAAGTCCAATTTCTTTTACCATCAAACTCCTGTACAGTTGTATGTGTAAGTGGATCCTAAAGATAGCTGAGTCTTCTTTAAATGAATCATTGGTAGATGCCTATGTTAGGTGCTCCCAATCACTGCAATACAAAGCTGTTAGTTAAGAAGTAAACCGAGGTGATGCATATGCCTCCTCATTTTTGCATCTTGTCTGATGTTTCATGAGTGAGCAGCAGTTTCTTTATGATGGGTAGATAGTGTTTTCCATGACCATTTTTCATCTCAATTTGGTGTTTTGATCAATGCCAGGGTCAGCATTACTACCACAGTTAACATCTTATGTCCGTCTTTTTCATTTAAGTTGCATTCGACAGCCATTGAAGCAATCTATGGTCATCACAAAATAACAATAATAAGTGATATTTTTATTTCCAAGAACTAGACAGGGCAAGGATTTCCTCATCCCAATCATTTTATAAGTATATAAATGGTATTTTTATTTGTATTGTTCAGTACTGAATAAGGCTCTTTGTACACTTTTTCAATTATTACTATCCTGTTTTTATGGAAAATTTGCACAAGTGTAAATACTGAGCAACTAGGAGGTTACTGTACTCCTACACAATGGGATTTAGCTAAGAGAAATGTGTGGGAATGAAACAGTTAACAAGGAGTATAAGGAAACCAAACAAATGTGAGAAAATAGCCCAAATAATAAGAATTATCGCTAAACAAAAATGAACTTAAGTGACTTGAATTATTAATTGCTTGTCCTAGGCTTGTGATAGAGGTTGACATGTTGTCCCCTGCTAAGCCTTTCAGAATGAGACAGGGTTGGCCAGCGGTTTTGGCCAGCGGTTTTTTATTGGGTGGAACTCTGTTAATCCTTGGAGTACACCATCTTAATGGCAATCTTGGCACTAACCTTGGCTTGGGTCTTTGGCAAACTTTGCAGTTCAGGATGGTTGACAATTCTGATGGGTTCTTGACCATGGCAAGTTCAATTTTCCACACATTGTCATGGCGGTTGACCACTTTTGTGAGCTTGAGAGTTCCACTTGCGGTTAATCTTTGCTCTCAATTTTCTGTGTTCTCACCACATCTGCCGACATTTGACTGTTTCCTCCAAGAAAGGGCGGGATGTTAAGGCTAATGCCTGTGGGCAAAATGTCATACAGGTTAAAATATAAAGTGCAAAATTCCTTAAGCTGACCAAGGTCAATGGCACAAATTTCAATTTTGTTGAATAAAGCACCAGCATTTCTAAGAAACTGGGCAAGTTTGCCAAAGACTAATCTTTTTAGTTTCTGGGCTAGGAACTCCTCTAAAATTTGGAGGATATCAATGAGCCTGTAAGAGTAGTTTGCAAAGGCAATGGTCCTTAAGCACAGAAGCAAAAACTTTGTGTGAGTCATTCACAATATCAACTATGGTGAATTGCTCCCATGCCCCATCATCATGAGAAACAAAAACCCTTGGTTTTTCAGTGACAGTTCCCTGATCAGTACTCTGTCCTACGGCTGAGGCACTCAGGATATCTATAACCTTTGTAAATGTACTTCTCTGCACTGCCTCTCCCAGTAGACAGGCTCGGGCTGCTCTCAGTCTGCAAAAATACCAATCTGGGCTGGACCTAACTGCCATATTCCACTTTCTGTCATGAACTTTAGTTTTCTGGCATGGCGATTTTTCTCAGACAAATTAGATGGCAGCAAATGCATGAAATTGTTAACCTTGTAACCATGAGATTTCCTAATTTCTAGTGTATATGGCTTAAATAAATCTTCTTCCCTCAACCCAGGGGTAGCACCCATGGTAAACTTGTTTCATTTGCTAACAGTAGCATAAGGAGAAGGATAAGTAGCAGCTTGATTTAATTCATTATTAGCCCAGCTCTTCCAGCTCATATCAGCACTTGGCTGGAACTCTTAAGTCCAGTGTGTTATTCCCAAATACTTTCAAGCACCTCATGTTTCTCCCTCAAACTGACACAGTGTAAAATATATTGAAAGTCCCTCCTTCTTACCCTATCCCCAAAGTTCCAGTATGTCAGATTTCCTATTGACATAGTTATTTGGCTGGATTCAGGAGCCCCATCATCAGGGAATTGAAATATGAGATGACTTGTTTCCATTAAACCAAGTGAGTTTACGTGACAAATGAGGAAGTCTCAAGTGAAATCAGTTGCCATAAATAACAACCCAGTTATTGTTCTAGAAACACCCGGTGCACTGGGGATTTGATTGACATGGCCAATGTCAAGACAAAATATTTGCACCCACTTATCAGAAATAGTTACACATTGAACCCTCCAGTCCAAACCCAAACATTTCATATTGTGAGGCACCCAGAGTTCAGAATTGGGATCACAAACTGAGGATTGAGTTTTACAGACAAGGGCATACTTTCATCTGGACAAAAGGTTTTGATACTTTATAAGCACAGCTTGCTTCAAAGCCTCTTCTGAATTTTGATACTGCCTTATTGTCTTGTCAAATGAGCTTTGGATTTATTTTCCCAGTTTGAGCCCTGAAATCAGCTTATCCATGGTTTGATTGTCAGCAGCAGATGACACAATCCCAAGCCCCATATAGTGATCCTTTTCCTCCATGTATAAAATTCTAAGATATTGTTTTGGTTTCGTGTCTTCTTCTTTATCTAGTACCATAATTGACATTTGTAACCATCTCATAAGTAGTACTAGTATTTTGTCTCCACTGACAGAAAACCCTTTCTGCGCAAGTAAAGATTGAGATTTGTTATACTGCTCATTTAATTCACTGACTTTCTCCTCTTGCTGTTGAACTTGGACTGTCTTTGAAGTTTCCCTTCAGCTGCATCCTTGTATTTTCCTGTTTTCTTCACTTAATTGTCCCTTCCTATTCAAAGCTATATGTGAGGTTGAACGTTCTAAAACTCATGAAAAACTCTCTTTGAATCACAGCGTCCAGGATGAGAATTGGGCTTGCTGCACATTTTGCTTTTTCCACACAACTGTCTTTGACTACAACAAGAGAGAAATTAGTTTTTATTCATGAGTCTTTCTGAAATCAAAGATGGCCTCCAAGTAAGACTATTTTCTTCCCCTCTCTTTCCCTTCATCACCAGAGAGATTGTAGTCCAGATGAGACAAATAATTTATATTAACAAATCCTTATACAAAATGAAAATGATTGATTCACCTCTCTGCGCTTTTTGCAAAATTTCAGATGAATCTCTCGTGCACCTTTTTTGCAGGTGTGATTTTATTGTAGCATTCTGGACGGCTGTTGTTCTTTGGCTTAAATCCTTGCACATTGCTATCGATTCTCTAAATGACTGTGATTTAATTTTTGGATTGATGCAAAAAAGGTCTCATTGGTTGCTTCCAGTAAAAAACCTTACTTCTGTGTCGGTATGAGGGATTTCACATGTGTCGAGTTGAGTGCAAGAGTTTGATCTTAACACGATGACACATTGACTATAACTGAACGTTTTTCTGAATTTGTTAAAAGAAATACTGCCTAATACAAAGTATAATAGATTTCTTTGTTTCATTTACTGCAGGTGGGCAAACACATCAGCCAAAATAACTACTAAAAGGGGTGTCCTATGATTAATACAAAGAAACTTTTTAAGTCTTGAAAGGAAATTAAAAACAATAAAATATTTGCCAGTAACAGAAGTTAAAGAGCAGTGTAAAACATGTCTTTCAAATAGTGCCTTTCAGTGAAAGCTGTATCGTGATCACATAGTTTGGCATTAAAGAGACTAACATCAGTTGAAAGAATGTTGCGAATAATCTTGTATTGAAACATTGTCATTTTTAAGTCATTCTCTATTTTAAATAACAGTTCATAAACTGATCAAGATCAATATTACTATGACAAAATAAATAATGAAACAATGGGGCAATGATTTTTATGGACTCGAAGAAGTGGGCATCAATTGATTTGAAGCCTTCCACAAACATCCAGAGATGCCTTGCACTTGTTGATGATCACTGTTAGAGTTGGAAAGTGGCCTACCATATCAGATCCCCCATTTCGGACCCCAACATACAATATGAAACTGCAACCTACCATATCAGACCCCAACGTACAATATCAGGCCCCGGTCATATCAGTCGGGTTTGACTGTTTTCTGTGTCAGGTTTAACTGTTCTATGTGTTAACTGTTGTGCCAAGTAATACAGTAATTCTTTGGTAGTGTATTGAAACTATTGTGAAAAAGAGCTATAACAAATAACAAACTGCAAGTTCACTGGAAGAGAAGGTCGCCATTGTTACAACTTCTTTTCTAGCCTATAGACTTCACAGCATCGCGTTTCTCCTTACTGTATTCTGGCACTATTTTTGAGGAAATAGATAAATGAAAATAATTCAATATCGTTTTAAAAGAAGCATCGCTCTGAAATAAGATAGTTATATGTATCACTTTGTTCCAAGTCACACAACCAGCGCCTTGAAATTTTTGTTGACCTTAAAATCCCTTTGTTTATTAGCGGACTTTGAGGACAGATTGGTATCATGTCCATCTCAGAAGTTTTTATGTGATTACTTCATATAGTCTTGCAATGCTCACACTCCCCATATTACTTGTTTAATGTACCAAAGCAGTGGTATCCAATTAGGTAGACCGACAAGAAGTGTATAACATGTTGATAAAAATAAAGCCTAAGATGATTTCATAGCATTTCTTTATTGGTATATTTGGATATTTTGATGCCCGAAATTTTTATAATTATATTCATCGACAGCACTGGAAGGCATCCCTTTCATTATTTCCAAACACCAGTTTAAGCATTGTCGTATAGGTGAAAATGAGTTGTCAATTTGCAACCAGAAGAGTATGGAATCCGATTAAATGACCAATTTATTCCACATAAATACACGTCATTGACTGAAATATCAAAATGAAAGTTCACGTTTGGCTTCTACTTCATCATATTGCATACAAAGACTGAGAAATTCTAACAAATTCTAATTCCCCCATAGGGACAAACCATTTGCTTATACTTCACTTGTTTATGGTAAATTACAAGAATGTAGTTAAAGTAGTTAAATATACCTGAGTTGTAGAAATAACCCCAGAAATAAGCTTATAGGGTGACCTTATGGGACAAACGAATTGCCAGTTTATTGGCCTCTTTTATTGAAAAAAGTATCGTTATATAACAAGTTCAAAAGTCTTGTTTAAATAGTAAAATCCCATTAAAGACCTCATATAATGGGTTCCTTTCCATTAGCACGTTCATAAAGCTAAATGATATCATTGTAACAACATCATCAGTTCATTAGCATACCCAGAGGCCTATTAAAGTAAAGCATAGGGACAATCTGCAATCCCTCCACCAGTGGTTCACTATCACTCTCCTGTTAACCTTTGCGAGTTGACTGACTTGACTCTTGGCTCCTGGCCACACCCATCTAGTAGTATGTCACCCCAGTATATGTCAAAAGAAAACTTTAGATTCTATCAAATATGATTGGCATAACAACCAGCCCGACTGCGTGTTGAGCAATGCTAAATTACAATGTGTAACAGGCTTTTTCAGTTTAACTGTTTTTCCACTTGTTCACAGTCAATCCAATACGCACGCAAACAGGTAATTGACTTAGTGAAGTTAAACTGAAAATTATTTAGCTTAGTGATCCCTGTGATACTTCGAGAAGTGTTGGTGTTAAGAGAGACCACTCAATCCTCCACGGCACACAGATATCTAAAATTTCTCCAATGAAATGACCAATTTATTCCAGATAAATACATGTCATTGACTGAAATATTAAAATGAAAGTTCACATTTGGCTTCTACTTCATCATATTGCATACAAAGTTTGAGAAATTCTAACAAATTCTAATTCCCCTGTAGGGACAAACCATTTGCTTATACTTCACTTATTTATTGTAAATTACAAGAACGTAGTTAAAGTAGTTAAATATACCTCACTTATAGAAATAACCCCAGAAATAAGCTTATAGGGTGACCTTCTCGGATAAACGAATTGCCGGTTTATTGGCCTCTTTAATTGAAAAAAGTATCATTATATAACATTCAAAAAATAAAGTTCAAAAGTCTTGCTAAAATAGTAAAATTCCATTAAAGACCTTGTGTAATGGGTTCCTTTCAGTCAATAGCCTCATCCAGTGGTTCAGCCTCATTCAGTGATTCAGCCTCATTTGGTGGTTTCCAGTCACTCTTTTAGGGATCCTTATAATTTCCATACCTACTTGCAGAAGACTGTGTACAGTAACCTGGGTGTCCTGCATGTCCATCATCTGAATAGAATGCCAATGCACCACCCTTTTCCTGACCCTTTGAAGCCTGGCATGTCTTTGTACCCTCGGGTACATGCCAGACACTCTCGTATGGAATACATAATGAAATACTCCTTTCTGAAGTCACTGGAGGCCTTTTTCCAATTGAATAAGTGTATTTCTTTACTTTTCTGGTCACTTTTTTGCTAAAACGTACTTTGTTAATTGGGCTCTTCATCTAGCTGCTGTTCTTGACAGTGAGGTCACATTCTTTCCTCCAAAATACTCTCTAGCAGAGGAAGAGAGAGAGGAAAAAGTAGTTTGTTGACTAAGTTCTGTACACATTTTAGACCAATCTACACAAACCCCCACCTACAGCCTGTTGGCGCTTTGAATCATAAACACTAATAATAAATTAGATCTTTCTGTTTAACACATTTCATTTTTCATAAGTAAGGAGAACGATTAATTCTTGACTTTTAATTTCTCTTTTTTATCCAACCAATCAAAAAAAGGATTAAATAACACCAGCTGTCAATGAATCATTCATGGCTTCTTTTGTGGTCCCACTGTTGTCCGAAGGGAAGATCCTTTTCTGAAATGAAATCAATTCAATATACCTCAATCCTTTAAAAATTGGCCACTGCCCGTATGCCCCTATCATTTTGTCCCTAGCATAAGGAAATTGTAAGGTACTTTTGCACCAAAATAAACTGAGTACTGAAGATTTGTATTGTGTAATATACTTTAGCAACCCTGTGAACTAAATTTCAAGCATTACATCTTGTTAAACAAGGAACTATGCACTGGTATCCCAAGTTGACACTTTTTTATTGTTAGAAAAAAAGTGACTATTACGGGGTTTGCTTGGTATCCAAAAGGTTTCAAGTTTGTTTTTTTGTTACTTTTCAATAGTCTTGTTGCATGCTTGGTAATGACAAAAACTTCTATCACAAGGGAATTCTGATAATTCTCATATTCTTTTGTGATACCTACCAATCTGTTGTTTCCTTTTGATGGTTTTTGTAGGATCCACTGCCCTGAGTGAAATTTCTCTGCAATATATGAACATGCCAAACTCTTGCTTGTTAGATCAATGGTTGTGATTGCCCTCATGGAAAGTCCAGGTTAATTGTTAATATACCCTCAGTTTGGATTTTCTTCTCAGTCTCTTTTCATAGGAAACACTCTCATTCGTTTCTATACTTGATACTGTCAAGGTCTTTTTGCTGCCTTTCTTAATTTTTTTGGACTGACTAACTGGCTCTGCTGGTAGTTTTCTTTTGTTGTTGTTTTTTTTGCAATTTGAGAAACAGAATTCACTATTAATTAACTAGAAAAAATAAACACCCATGGAGAGAACTTATGAAAAAAGTCAGCTGTGGGGTTTTACTTCTGCTTACCAGCAGAAAATTTCAATACACTCCTGTGTGTGAATTACAATGTGAGTGATTTGGATGCGAAGGACTTTGGTCTGGCTCTGTTGAAAACCAAACTAACAAGAGGCTCCAAGTAGCCTATACTCATGCACAAGAGAATACAAGTCATAAAATAGATATGCAATGCGTACATACTCAGACAAGCAATTTGAAAACTTTTGCCATCTCACAACTAGAAATAATATGGGAGAAATGCTAATTTGAAAAAAGTGCATCATAGATCTAAGATATAGATAATTAAAATGCAGGAGAGAAGATAAATGCTGTGACACAATATGCCATCTTTATTGCAAGGATATCGTCAGGCGAATAACACATGTTTCCGAGAATTCAAATATATATATGCTTACACATGTTGCTAAAAATGTAATGTTTCAATAATTAATACAAAATACAAGGTGTACTAGACTGACCAAGGAGCAGAAAAAGAAAAAGGAAAACAGAACTTAAACACACAAGTGTTTTATTACCTGACATTGTTCGTCACATTCTTTTTGACTCAAGCGATTTCAGTTTTTAATGGACACAAACCTTGTACCAGAATAACTCTAAGTATATTACAGTCCATTTTGCATTTTCTAGACGCTAAAGATATAAACAGTTGTCTGAAATAACACCAAAAACACTTTCTCATGGGAACGCTAGCAAGTAAATTTCAAAGTTCGGAGGAATTGTCAGGTAAAACACAGGTAAAATTTCATCATCAGTTTCATTCACCAGCACTTTCAAGTGTTTCATATATTACTTCAAAATTTATTTTCTTAATTTGGTGTTGTTAGAAATTATTTCTTTTGAGAAGATATTTAAAAGAGTCGCACAGAAGTTTCCAATAATCTTGGTAAAAAGTTTTAGCCCACGTGTTGCTTGAACTTTTGGTGGATTCCTTCTTAACACCTAAGCTAGCGTATAACTATAACTTAACTGAATGCCTTTAATCTGGATTTGATAATGGTGACAAGATAACGCTGAAACGTCAAGTTATAGCATTTATTTTTCTTTTAAAACAATCTCTTTGCAACCAAGTATCTTTTGGGATTTGAGGGACAAAAGAAATTTTGTCCTGAAATCCTCGGAGACACGCTAGAATATTGATATACGGTATATTGAACATGGCCTATTACCTGCCTGTTTTGATGAACATGTCCATTTTACACGAACAGGAAGCATTTTTTGACCAAAAGATGAAGTATACAGAGCACGTTCTTAGTAAACGATTCTTCATAATATGTCCTTGAATCTCCAAAACCCTAATAAAGTTGAGACTTGTCATATTGTCAGATGGCGATCGACATAAACAATGGCTTACCTCTCCAGAAACACTTTCTTGCTGTTCATGCATGCTCACATGCCACTTCAGAATCTTAACAATGAACTAAAGTACTGATAGGTACTTTCACACCGTATCAAATTGGGGAAAAAGCACAATGTTTGCGAAAAAACGGCACCTTGAAGAATCCAATATGGCGGACAGAGCTCCAAAGACCGTGGTAAATGTATGCATGCATAAATTTACACGCACAAATGTGACACCAAAATGGAGAAACAGAACCCAGTCCTTAACTCGTGCACTATACTGCGCATGAGTAATGAGCAAAAAATTAAATGGTCATTCCATTGCCGCTATATTTACACTAAAGTAAATCAAAAGCATTGTTTGATGGCAGTGATACCTGGGTGAATGTTGGCTTCTGTTTTTCTAGGAGACATTCTGCCATCTGTGTAGAGAGACAGAAACAAACATCTATTAACCTCGAATGCCCAGTTATGGGTAGCTTCCTATTTTCCATTGGGCTGAAGGGAAATATGGAAAGCTTCAGAGATGCTAATCAATATATAAAATGTCACTCTTGCTTCTTGAAAGAGCATATATTAACAGCAAGGTGCAATACCAGAAATGCACACCCGAAATATAAGCTCATTTACACAACATTGCTGTTTTTAGCTGTGGGCTTTTACATCAACAGCTGTTTCCTTTATAACACGACACCAAATCCGCCTCGTGAAATATATTAAAGATTTACCACCCTTACCTACAAACATCGAAATGGAAATACGTAAGAAGGAAAGAGGTGAGGACAAAGAAATTTGAACCTTCACAGGCTATATAGAGTACTGATTTGACAGAGTGCATGAGTATCTTTCTTATATTGGTGGAAACATTTATGATGTTGTGTACATAGCATACCTTGAGCACAAATACGCCGCAGTTCTGTCCATCATTCTGTATCCCATAGTCAATGCTGACTAATTTCCAAACGTTTTCATCAAGAATGGTTTTATCTTCCAATCAGCAATCCAAAAATATCCTGGCGTTTGAGAAAATAAGAAGTAAACTGTGCACTTTTTTAACCAAACAAAATGCAACTTAACGAACATCCAAGTTATGCCCGTGAGGTTATTACTCTATGTTGTGACGAAAATCACAGCTGTCAGAGCTAGAAACGCCCATGGGGTTGTACCCCGGGACCAGGACCACGGTTTGACCATGGTCAACCATGTTTTGAACTGGCAACCATAGTAAACCATGGTTTGTCCATGGTCTGACCACCATGGTCAAAGTGACTGTGAAAAGGAAGAAGGTCAACCATGGCAGCAGTAACACATAAATTTGGATTTGTGTTCGTTTAGGAGCAACAGCACCTTGTTTATACCCAATAAATCCTTCTAATAGCCCCATGATTATAGTCACGATTGCTTGCTAAATTCACATTTCCAACGACTGTTTCTCGTTCTACAATGAGAATTGGTCCATATTTATTTTACGTAGAGAAATTTATTGCTCAATTCAAAACAATAGAAAAAAATCATAGATCACCTTACTTGTTTTCGAGAAAATGACGATTTACCTCTATGGCGAGGTCCTGCCGTAAAGAAAAAGCCGCCATTTTTTGATGCACGAACATTAATCATGCATGAAATTATGATATTAATAATAATAATTTATTGATTTATAGTGCGCTTTTTAACATACCAGGTGATCAAAAGCGCATTACAACAATAAATAACCTAAAACTATACATCCCTACTGTGCATAATTATCATTAATCATGCATGAAATTATGCACAGTAGGGATGTGCAATGCAATACTAGGGAATGACCTTAGGGGATGTCATGTATCAAAACACTTGGTCAATGAAGTCTGCGTCCATTCAATACAAATGTACCGATGTACCAGTAATATATATGAAGTTTACTGCCCTAACTTGAAGTATATTATTACTCAGGCTTCCGTAGGAAAGCATGAGTCTAAAAATGCAAGCCATTCATTGTCATCATCATCTTATTTAGTCGCCAAATGGGGGGTCATGGGCCCAGCTGTTCCTAGCATAGTGCGAGGAAACTGGGAATGAGAATGCGACAGCTCTCTCTCTACATGAGAATGTTGTGATTTGCAAAGAAAGTTTGGGAAAGACTTGAGGAAGATGTTGATTGTTTTTGGAACGGGTTGGCCCACAAATTATATTGCTTGACAGCCAGCTGAATAAGCAAAGTTCATGCACGTTCTCATGAAATAACAAAGGATCTATTTACGAGTTCGAGCTACGAAAACACAGACAAAACACATGATGATGCTGAGACGAAAAAGCTCGCCGGGATGTTGAAAAATCAAAGAATTGTCATAAGCAGAATTTGGAAGATGAGGCAAACATCATGCAATTGGATAAATAGGATACTCAATGAAGCAACTTAAATAGTAAATATCTAGGGGTAACTTATCTAAGGGTAAGTTTTTTGTGAAAAACCGTGCCTGTGAGTCTCACAGAGTTCATCAGACAACTTGCAAACTCAAATCATTGAATAACATAATCGCATGGTGTTTATGACCAAATATCAAAATACTCAAATACTCTTGGGAGGTTTCAAATAATAACGATAATCTTTGCGGAATTGATTATCTATGAATTTTTGACCACCGGGTAGCTAGTACAGTGAAACCTCTGTTAAGCGGACACCCTTGGGACCTTCCCAAGTGTCCGCTTAATAGAGGGTGTCCGCTTAATAACGGTTTGTAACAATTGCACAATGTTTGTTAACAATTAACATTCAACGGATCCTCTGTACTGTAATAAAGTTTTAGGTTGTTAACGAACCTATCCAGAGGTCAAGTTCATCAGCTTTCATTACCAACTTTAATTTGCTTGCAATAATGCCCTTTCCATACAGCAACGATAATACAGGTACAGTTAATCGACTATTTCAAGGACGTAATCCAATGCAACATAGTCAATTCAGTCTGGTGTCCGCTTAATAGAGGTTTTTAACAATAGAAATTAGCCAAATATCATTTATTTTAGTGTCTGGGTCTGCTTAAAGAGATGTCTGCAGAACAGGGGTTCATTCTAAAGGGAAATATAACATGTTAATTTCCGAACCAGGCCAAGTGTCTGCTTAATAGAGGGTGTCCACTTAATTGGGGGTCTGCTTAATAGAGGTTTCACTGTATTTTGAACAACCTTGCCCATGAGTCAAGACTTTTGTAGTATGGCTGGGAAAATTCGTCCACTACAAAACCAAAACATTATTTAGAGTCGCTTTGCATTTCTGAAAAAATATTATTCTCATTGTGGACAAAATGCCAAAACATCAAGATTTCATAGTTTGTCCAAGCTCGAAAATTTCCTTGACTCCAAAAACAATACCTAAAATCGCTTGACATTTCTAAACAAAGATCTACTATTCTAATTAACGAGTTATTTCGTGGAAATTCTATAATAATTTCAGACTGCTGGGTATCTGGTCCTAGTTTTCTGAAAAACACTTCCCAGCAGCCGGGTATCTAGACACAGTGTAAAGTTTTTATTGTGTTCCGTACTCTTGTGGTATAAAGCCTGAGTAAACACTCTTAGAGCGTCTGGTTTTATTCTCCTTTCAGGTGATTTAATATTGCAAATTTTGCCCTCTGTAACATGAACTCTCTATAACTCATTCCAGATGCTTTAAAATTTCCCTTGAAGGTTAGAGTTATCAGTCAGGAGTCACCTGTATTGATTGGTTAAATTCAGTCTATTGTGCCTAAGTACACAGAACATAGATCTAGATGAGCAGGAGTTTACAAATGTAGCCCTCATTGTAGTTTACAATTAAACTGTTTGAATGTCAATCTTGTAATTGCTTTCTCTATCAGTCTCACTATCTGATGAGACATGTTCTTTGTTCTGTGCCTTCTCCTGGCACTTTTGTCTGTTTGTAGGAAAACAATCAGTGAGTTATGTGATTTTTTTTTGGACTAAAAATTAAATCAATATCTTAATTTATGATTGCTATTTACTTGCTATTTTACAGTGTCTTTAGTCTGTGGAGACCTGCTTAAAGATGTAACAGTCTGTAATCTGGGTCACCCAGGCAATAATGTAGACAAATCAAGTGAACAAGGTGCAGTAATATACATAGAAGCTGGAATGTTAAAATACATATAAAATATAACTGAACTAACAAAGATTATTGATATTCTTAATTAGAAACTAACCAACTGTGACTCTGGGTTCATCTATCTCTGCAGTATTTTTTGGAGCTTCCCTTTCTTTGTGTGCAACTGGCTGATTTGTCCGTTGTTTCTCTAACATGGTTTTTTGCTAAAGCATGAAAACATTTATCAATGCTCAGTTAAGTATTATTTTTATTGTTCTTTTGCTATCATGAGCAAGAAACATTCTCAGACAATGTAGTTACTGTTAATAAGAAACATCATTCCTTTAATCAGTTTACTTACAATTTTGTCTTTAGCAAAAGATTATATTTAGTTATAATAAATATGCTCTGTTTCGACGATACAAAATTCTTCAACTATTACAAAACTCAAAACGAAAATGCAGTGACTAAACATACTGTTTTTAGTCCGTACTCTGCGACTGCTGAACAACAACTAACTTACTAACACAACCAATTCGAATATTAATTAGTTAAGACTTAAATTCAAGCATGCCGTGTATTGTTCGCCCGTCCCAATGGATGGCGATAACAATGGACAGCATTAATGTTAATGAACAAGTGTTCACCGGAACATGCTCTAATTCAACTTTTGCGATAAAACTATGGAAGCAAAATGGCATAAAAGTCACCATGTAAACTCTGATCAGCACATTTTCATTTAAATTCTTTTATTAGTTAGATTGAGTAAAACGAGTAAGGGTAGCCACTGGTACTTTATTCTAATTAAATGATAATATAAATAATCAGAAAGGAAGGTGGCAGGTGATGTTCCAGTTGAAAAACTTAAAGCTGACACATTAATCATTTTTATAACTTTTCTTAAGCCCAAATCACCTTTTCAGCCAAATGGTTGCCAAGGATCGACCCTATTAAGGAAAACAACTTAAAACTATTAGCCGATAATAAAAGGGTCATAATGCGTAGTTTGAAAAGCTAAGGGTCCACTGTCAAGTTCACATCAATAGCCTGGATGATAACAATGTCAAAATTGGTTTCATTGATCAAGACATATTTTGTGTGTTTTCTACAGACTAATTAAGATTAGTTCTGAGGGCAAAATCTATCCAGCAAAACACAAATTCATACTGAAATAACAGTAAACAAATTTATTATTAACAGTTGTAGTTGTATTATATGTACTCACAACTTTATGTTTATCACTGTCACATCCACTGTCAGAATCATAAACTTTTGCTGCCTCACTTTTCTTTGACTCGTTAGTTTTGTCTGATACAATAAAGAAAAGTTCAATGAACATCACAGTCGTCAAACAATGACGACTAAAAAACAGGAATAAATAAAATATATATATATATATACATAATACATTATGCACTACATGCAGGGTTTCATTTAGGGCTGGGCACAGGGCGAATTGGGTGATTCCAGAAAATATCCATACCTATACCAGTGAAGGCGTTTAGGATTTCCAAAGGGGAGGGGCATTCACGATTATGGAATTCTGAGGGCATGGGGGGTATTTATGATTGGAAATCTGAAGGCATGAGGGGATGTCACAGGTGGAATTTCTGGAGTGGAAAGAGTAGAGTGAGTTCCTTGAAAACGCTATTGTTGTGGACTTTTGTAGTTCGTAAATAAACCATGAACGTATAACTGCAGAAGCAGAAGACAAGCATCGATTGATCAGACATGTATTTATGCCCATAACTTATAGAAGTAAACAGTAAAACGTGGGTTTCACATTTACCTTGATGAATTTCTTGTCACATGAATGAAATCTGAAAATGTATGTTACTTACCGCTTGCAAATTTCTTGTTACTGCCACCTCCCGTCTGATGAATGGCAAAAAACTCACATCAGTCCCTCACTTCAAAGGAACACCAGCCAGATTATTAGGCATTCAGACCGTTGGAGGGCAATTGGGGGAAGACTCGGGAGAATGAGGTCTGGTCTTGGCAATCTTGTATTGTTGCCAAGAAAAAACTAGCAAGAGCTAGCTCCCACGACTACTCCGAAAGCAATGGTGCGAGCAGATTTGTCATGTTACTTAGCAACTAAAGAGTCTAACAAGAAGACTTTCATTTCCAGAAATGCTATACATTTTGTATTTTCTTTAAAAATAGGTTTTGAATGATTTATAGCTCTGAAGTGCAACAAAAATACTACACTTATAATATACATCAACTTCGAAGAAATAGATAAAAACAATAACTACAGACATCTCAGTCAATAATAGAAACTTTCAGTTTATGTCCGTGGGAAAGTCGGTATTTGACAAAAGAACAATATAAAAGGTAAAAGCTGATAGCTGCAATCTTTTCTTTCACAATTTCTTCAAAATATTTGCATGGTAAATGCCCAAGAAAACAAAACAGATTAATTTACGACATGTGGCCAAAAACATCAAGAACAAAATTATTAAATTGGACACTCTAAGTTCAAGTCACTTTTATGGTGTATGACCGCCAAAAATGGCATCTGCAAGTAAGAAAGGAGAAAAATTAATTACTGTAATTTCTGGCAGATTACCTGCGGGTAATGCGTTAATTTTTCAGTAAACTACCGTTGCTGTGGGTAATAGGGTGGTGCGGGTTATCTGATAATTTTTTAATCTTCCCGTAAGTATTTAACAGTAATTATTATAGTACTGACAGAAGATAAAGCAAAGATAAGAGTCATTAAATATACACTTGCCACAAACCTGTGTAATGCCTCATTTGTTTAAACGAGAAACACGTCCTATCAACTCTTGTATCGTGCTTTATTTGCTATAAAATTCTTTTAAATGTTGATTGATTATAGCTGATGCAAGTTGGATGAAATCATACAAAAAAAATTCCATACAAACAAATTTTTCGCTACGCGTTTGTGCTTTGATAGTTTTCTTACCTTGTCAATTTCACAGCTAGTTTTTTTTTGCTTGGAAATATTCTCACCTAAACCTTTCAACGTGTCTTTTATTGTGGAAAACACAAAGTCCAACTGAAACATGATGCCAACGTTTGTCGGCACGTATGCAGTGAAAAAATAGCATTGACTGTGATAAAAAAATGCAAGAATACTCAACGCATCAGCGAAATATTCCTAGCTAGTGCTGCCTTGAGTTATAGAGTATTTTCCCGTTTCAAGCAATTTCTTAGACCCAGTAGAACCTGAGATACCATAAATATCTTGGTGATCTGTTAAATTCATGGCGCCGCATAATTAGTGGAACGTGATAAAAAACATAATTGTCGGCACGAGTGTAAACAAAACACCGACAAGTGAAGAAATAATACAAAAATACTCGACGCATCAGTGGAAAATTTACAGTTAGTACTGCCTTGATTTAAAAAGTATTTTCCTGTTTCAAGCGATTTCTAAGACCAAGTAGATCCCGAGATATTGTTTTTTGAGAAAATTGCGAGCCGAATTTTACAAGTCAGTTCAACTCTCAATGAATATCGAAAACAATGGGTGTGAAAATTTACTAATTGCATGCTGGAAATTGCTTTGTTAACAAAAACAATGAATAAAATTTTCTTCGATGCAAAATCGTTATAAAAGGCTAACTAACTCAATAAGTTTTTCAAACATCAATCATTTACGATAAGTGCATCCACGAGTAAGTTACGAGTTTAATACGAGTTCAATTTAAAAATGCCTGGTTTGAAACGCCCTCGACAAAGTTTCACATTTGAGTACAAGCTGAGAGTTATCGCTCGGGCAGATGAAATCGGTAACAGAGCAGCAGCACGAGAGTTTGAGATCGACGAATCCATGATCCGTTACTGGCGAAAGAAGAAGGCTGTAATGACGAAAATGCCAAAGCGTCAACGCACCTGCCATACTGGTAAAGCGAAGTTTCCTGCATTGGAGAGAACTTTGAAAGAGTGGGTCATCAGCCAAAGAGAAAAGAGCCATGCAGTCACCACCGTTATGATCTGTTTCAAAGCGAAGGAGTTGGCAAAACAGATGAATGTCGCTGAATTTGTTGTTGGTCCGAGCTGGTGTAGCAGATTCATGCGCCGAAATCGCCTATCTGTGCGTGCGAGAACCACTGTTGGCCAGAAGCTGCCAGATGACTGGGAGGAGAAAGTTGTGAACTTTCGCGAGTTTGTTTCGCGAAGAAAAGAGGAGCTTGGCATCCAAGCAGATCGTGTTTTCAACATGGATGAAGTTCCGATGTCATTTGATGCTCCTCATTCCAGAACTGTTGATTCAACCGGTGCTGAAAGCGTTCCTGTTTCAACCACCGGACACGAGAAAACTGGCTTCACTGTTGTACTTGCGTGCTCGGAGTCAGGGAAAAAGCTCAAACCAATGGTCATTTTTAAACGCAAAACAATGCCAAAAGAAAAGCTCCCAGATGGTGTGGTTGTCCACTGCCACCGCAAAGGATGGATGGATCGCGACGGAATGGCTGTTTGGGGCGAGAAAGTTTGGCGAACAAGACCTGTGTCTTTCTTCGACAGAACATCGCTTCTGATCTTCGACAGTTTCAGCGCGCACATCGATGAAGATGTTCGGAACACTTTCAAAAACGAGCACAAAACAACCACTGCAGTGATTCCTGGCTGTCTTACTAAGAAATTGCAGCCATTAGACATTTCTGTGAATCGCTCATTTAAAAACCATATCCGTGTCGAGTGGGAAAAGTGGATGTTGGAGGGCCTACACACCTTCACCGCAACCGGGAAAATGAGGAGGGCAACACATGTGGAAGTCTGCGATTGGGTTATTCGAGCATGGAGGGCAGTGAAAACAACGTCAATCACAAATGGTTTCAGGAAGGCAGGCATTACGGGTTGTGCCGAGGATAGAGCGAGCGATGAGTCGGACATCAGTGACTATGATGAAATGGAATCCGCGACCGCTCTGGATGGTGTTATGGATGCCCATTTAATTGACTTGTTTAATAGTGACACGGAAGATGAGGACTTTAATGGAGTTTAAACTGAACTTGATCAAACTGACCACTAGCCTGGGATCATTTAGGTTTTAGTGAAGGAATGCATGTTTCAGGTATTTTTCGAACATTTTAGAAGTGAATGAACTGTTTGTTATTTCTAGTGTTTTAAAATAGTTTTGAAGATCGTTTTTACTTAGCACATTAAGAACTGTTTGTTATTTCTAGTGTTTTAAAAGAGTTTTGAAGATCGTTTTTACTTAGCACATTAAAGGTATTGTTATAAGTTCTAAATTGCAGTTTTGCTGTTTCGCGGGTACTTTTTGGCTGCCCCTCACCCCTACCCCATAAGGATCTTTTACACTCGTCCCAGCTTTCTCTCAACCTTACAAAAATGGCGCTCAACGATTGATTGCTCCAACAACGAACGCTTTAGCATAACTTTCTTTTGTTTTTTGGTGCGGGTTATCTGCCAGTGTGGGTAATCTGCTGAATCTTTTCTCTCATTTTGGCAAAAAACGACCGGTGCGGGTAATCTGCCGGAAATTATGGTATATTTTGTTTTAATATTTTGGTTATGAACAAGAATTTCAAAGGGGAGAAAAAAGGAAAACAAGGAATAGAAAGCAGGATTTGTTATAAACTCAAGAGTTATTTCTTTTGAAGAAGTAATTGATGTAACATTAAATTAATTCGCATTTACCTCGTGTGAAACAATCAGTAATTTCATTTCAAAGTATGGTCTCGTAGGGAGCTCTTTCAATGGAGAAAGTGTTACAAGAAATCCGAATTTCTAGACTTACCACTCTCTGTTTGGATTTGTGAGATAATTATAATGCCTTTAACACAATTCACTTTTTAGTGCATTACAAGTTATTGTTTTGTAACCTATGTGTTTTAGTCTTATCGAAATATTTAGAACAGTAGATTCTGTTCATTCTTGTCAAGCTATTTTACAATCGAGGCTGTTTCTATTTGCGCTAAAAAATATTAGTCCTATTTGCTGGGCACTTGTGTTGAGAGTCAAATTTCACTGTTGTCCAAAGAAAACGCTTGTTCAGCTATTCTCTATTTTCACTTTTAATGGAACATTACTTTTTCTTTAATTACTATGTGAAAGATGAAGAATTATTGCATTGTAGGTAAAGGGAAATGGTATTGGTATCATTTGCTGGTTTGGTTCTTCCCAATTCTGGCAAACAGATCATACGGCAGTGCACGTGGGACAAAGCAAAGAAAATAGAGACAATGCAGAGGCCTTTTGAATCAGTATGGGCGCAAAGTGACAAGGCACACTACAACGAAAACCAGCGATAGCAATATATTACTTCTCTGGCAAAAAAAAAGGACAGCGACATTTGGTTACACCTTTTTAAGCTACATAAGTTCACTAACTAAAATTTGCTGTAGCACTTGAATGGTCTGAGTGTCATGTGGTACCATAACTTTACAAATAAAAATAGCCCTTGATAAGCTTGTTTCAATGAAAGAATTGTTGAAAAGCACAATCTTTCCATTGTTATCGCAATCAATCACTAGTAAACGGGTGCGAAAGCTTAGATGTTGATTTATTTCACATGTGAACAAATTCATGCTTACATATGTATCACTTTCGCTGTGCTGTTGATAAAATAAAACAGATTCACAGTTGAAATGGTTTCATTTGTGGGATTATTGTACTATTGTGAAAGAAACAGTTTTAACAATCGTGCTTCTACGATCAGACAATCCTGTGTTTTCTAGTAATAACTAATTCATGAGCAATACTTACCTCTCCTGGAATTTACTGTAACTTGCCTTGTTTACAAACACCAACGGCACGACAAATGTCTTGACAATTTGGCTGTATACCTCACGTTACATAATCGCCATCCGTAAAAGGAAGATGAGGGGGGGGGGGGCTGGTTTTAATTGACAGCTCATATTCACAAGCCGAACATACTATACAGCAATTGAATACATTTTAATTCATTTTTCAAAGAGTACCAACTGTTGAATTCAAGTTAAAGATGCTTATTGGGCCAGGTTCTTAATGCTTCCCCATTTCCCACATTGGGTGGAGGCTTCTGTACTGCCATTTTGCAGTGACCCTTTGTGAGGTAGTTGTAGTCTGCACTAATGAGTCTGCTATCAAGCAACTATTGATGAACCGTGTTGCTAAAACTTGTTCTCTGTGTTGACTTTTTGCCTTCTTGAGAATCTGTGCTTCTGTCCTTGGCCGTGCACAAAAATTGAATGCAGAATTGCAGAGGAAATTGGGTGAACTTCTAAAATTTAGCACAGGTGAGTGCAAAATAATAATGGAACTGCTTCGGTTGTTGTTATTATTAAGCTAATGGCCATTTCGAAAACCCATCCTTTAGCCTACAGGTGAATTCAGTTTTACAATCTGAGATTTCTCGCCAATCCTGAAATCTAAATAAAATGTAAAATTTTAGTTCCAAATTCTTGACACCTCTTTTTCACCCAAACACGCTAAAGAGAAAGACTAGTATAAAGCGTGACTATCTGTGAATCGACGTGAAGGCAGATCGAATAATCCTACAAGCGATAAACTACCTCTTTCCTACGTTTGGTAAGCTTGGATTTACTAAGTTTTGAATTTTCTCAGCAGATTAGTAAAATACCAAAAGCTATTTCAATGTGGGGAGGCCTTCAACAACAAGCATGTTGTAGAACATTCATAACTTATACATTGTTGAGGAAAAGATTTCTATCTTGGCTCAACTGTCTTGGTTCAGCTGCTAAAATGCTGTTTTTGCTACATCTTTCCAGAGGTCAGTTATGACCAATTGCGAATGTACACATGGTTTATTTCATTGGTAAAAATTCCTTGCTCTCTCTGAGATTAGACCTGTTGTATAATTGCGATGATTTCAATAACTTGCAAACGCACAGTGCATCCATAACAGAGATTGATTTGCACATAATATCCTTGGTTTAAGACCCCTGCACATAAGATCCTACAAAGGCTAAAATTTTAGGTTATGTTCGTATCAGTGGAGTTACTGAAAAAAGTGTACAGGTGGTAACTGGATGCTGAATTAAATTGACCATCTGCTTATATTTAGAATTAACTTGGCATAAAATGTCTTTTGTTTCAAGCTAAAGTAATGTGTTGTATGAATATTGTGTTCCCCCTTTCCAATATGATTTGTATTGTATTATATAAACAATAGCATTCATTTGATGCAAAAAAATCAAACTGATAGTGCAGGCCTAAGATTTACTTTGTTCCAGCTTAATCCTACAGTACTATGATCTCTTAAAGGGGCCCTTAGAGTTTTGATTTTGTGACTTTGTCATGGAGGAAGAACTTATAAGTTTTTCATAAAATGGATTACTTATTCAATATAGCAATGATAGTGCACTTCGACAGGCTTTTTCCAAAAAGATAGATTGAGCAATTTTCATTCAGTGTTATTGCTTAGTTAGGTAGTGCCTAGGGTGCTGGGTTTTAATAAACTATAGTCCTTGTAAAATGTTAAATATATTCCGTATTTCAATTCTTCCAGACAAAATTAGAAATTCAATCTCAATCACACTTGTAACCCATGCTAAAAAGAGAAGGTGAAATCTGTACCCTGAATTTATGTCATAGTTGCTAAATGTCAAGTCAGCCTCTTCAAGTCACGATCCTGTAAGGTTCTCTTCATGCCCTGTTAGAGTAAAAACTTGGATGAACAAGGTAAATACCTTCATTAGTGTACTTCTTGATATTTCACTTCTCTGCCTAAAGCATGTCAATTATTTATGTGCTGCTTTGTCTCAAAGGGAACTTTGAAACCAGTTTTAAATGCCAATATATCATTTCCCTTTAATTAAACAGAACAACATTCACTGTAACCACATTGGCACAGTGTTTTTGTTTCTTCAACAACAGTCTCTACTTTATTTTCACAATGCCACTCTCCACCCCTGTGTGTCAATTGGTTACATGCAAAGGTGATGCTGGGAATGACCTCTACATGCACTAGTATCTCATCCTCGTGGAATACATGTACGCTTACTCCTATTGTAGTCCCTTTATGGGACTGAAATTGAACTAAGCTGTATATAAATAATGTGCCTTACATTTCTCATAGTTAAGTGCATTTATTGTCTTGGTTCAAGCCTACCTGTCTGTCTTTTAGTAGTGTGATATGTGAGGTAGCAATTGTAAACCTTTGGAGATGATATCAGGGTTGGTTATTTTGCTGTCATGCATTGAGACATCCATGCGATGAGCTTTAATGCATCCACAGGTGGCCAAAAGTTTTTTGTGTCATTACCGGATTCCGCTCGATGAATAATGGAGTTCCAAACTTGGCAAGGAGTGCTTACATGACTGCCAGATACTATGTGTTCCAGGTTTTTAAGAACCCGAATTGTCAATTTTCAAGTATACTACCGAAACAGGTAGACCGCGAATTGAAAGATATGTGTGACAGTTGATTTTGGCACTAAACGTCAACGACTTAGGTCACATGGCTTTGTTTTTCAAACCAAAAACATGAACTCACGTGGTCACATTCCTAAGAGTGCGATAGAGCGAGTCAAAGAATGGCATTCTCCGTAAACAGCAAAGGGCGAAGTTACTACCGAGGAAAATCAATCAATGAAAGTTTGAGAGGAAGTGTTATCGACTCCATTATGGCGGAAGGTGGAGATCCAGCCTCAGGGTTCTTTCCAGGAAAGTTTTCTGATGTTGCTAACCGCTTCAGAGTGTCAACTCAATTTGTTTCAAAGTTATGGCAAAATTTGTGCGCTACGGGTGACCATTTGCCTTCGAAGAAACTATCAGGTAATCCATCACACCTCAAGCCTGAGGACATAGAACTGATGGAATTTCTCAAACAGGAGAAGCCTTCCCTTCCCTATAAATCAGTTAAAGATGTTCTTGAAAACTACAGTACTTTAGACGGCAGAACGTCCTTGACAGCGATCGGAAATGTTATCAGGAATAAGCTGCCAGAAGGACCTTACACTAGAAAACGACTGACGAAGACATCCGCGGAAAAATTTACCCCTGTGAACACAGTTTACTGTCAACAGTTTCTAAATACTTTGAGTGCTTTGCCACCAGAAAAACTTAAATTTTTCAATGAGGCTGGCGTTCATAGTGGGACAGGAAACCCCACTTATGGAAATTCTCTCAAAGGGGAAATAGCGGTTGAAATAATTTCAGGAAATAAAAAAGGAGCAAATGTAACGCTTAGCTTATTGTGTGGACTGGAAGGAGTACTGTATGCAAACACTGTGGAGGGCGCGTCGGATTCTACAAATTTTCTCAATTTCTTCGCTGAAGCTGGCCAAGCCAGAACTGCACTCGGTAATCCAGCAATTGAATTTGGTGATTATATCATTCTTGACAATTGCGCCACACATCGTTTCGAGACTGGGGACATTTTGCAAAGATGGCTATTGCACATGGGAGCACAAATCATTTACACTCCATCCCTTTCACCAGAATTCAACGTCCCAGAATTCGTTTTCAATAAATTGAAAACTGTTTTAAAGAAGGAGGAATTTGGATGCCTATTGCGTGAAAACGTTCATGTTGCAATCTTTGAGGCGTTGGAACTCATAACTACTGAGGACATGTTTGGTTTTTATAGCTTTATCTTGTAGCTATGTCAGTTAAATTTTATTTGCTGTGTACTGAATCGAATTACCTTGTTAACTAAAGAACCTGTTGATCTGATATAAAAACAACACAAGTTTTTATTCATTTGTCTGATGAAAGTTTCAGTTTACATTTACTATTATTGCAGCAAGCATGTCGTGTAAAGTAACATTTGTACAAAACTGTAGAACTTCAACAATGGTTAATGTAAGTTACAATTTACGTTTCTTGAACAATATTAAAACTTTCAATGTTTTGTTCTAGTCCATTTGTAACTGAGAATCGCTGAAGTGGCAGCAGGTGCATGTTTGTTTACTTTCAGTATTTCATTATCTTTGTCGACTGTAGACCTTATAGACAGAAAAATACAACATGAAATTACTCTTTTCCAAGGAAAAATGTTTATCTTTCTTAGTATCGGAATTTTAAACACATTAACTTAAAAATTTCAAGAGCAGTAAAATATGTACTCTTTAAAAGCACAACATGGTTCAAGCAGGTAATTGACAGCCAGACAGTTTGTCTCCTGCTGAATCGCACTGTATTTTGAAACGAAGACTATTTAATTTAAGCTTAGTTCGGACAAATTTAGTAGAGCATTTGCAGCGTCGTTAAGTTCAGTTTGCTCATTGTCATCATTTCCTTCACTCGTGGAAAGTGTCGATCGGGTGATAGTCGCGCTGGGTTTAGTTTGCGTACCATGCAAGTACAAGTTGCTTTCCTTCAGTGCAGTGGCCAGTTGTTCCTCTTCGTCTTCGACTGTTAATGGTTGGAGTTCTGTACCAGTTGAATAAGATTTGCTAAAAGTAAAGCTAAGCGGCGAGTCTACGGGTTTATATTGCAGAGGTTCAGGGGTTTCTGAAGGCCATTTAATGCCTTTTAATTCCCATAAAGTTCGCACGGGATTTCCTTGGTGTGGCACTTGGTAGCTTTCTAGCACTATCTTCTTGTCATATTCCGTCAGTGCCTCAAGTAAGCTGACCCCAACTGGGGGAATTTTTCCTTTAAAATGGGATTCAAGTTTCTTTAAATCCATGTTAACCTGACGCCAGTTTTCAAACCCTTGAGTATTTAGGTAGCATGGCTTGCACTCGTTAATCAATCGCGATCGCATAAGACTTGAGAATGAGTTTGATGTTTGATTCTTTAGTGCTATCTTCATTGACAAAGTGTTTTGCAGTTTCTCAAGACCTTTCTTTGCATTGTTCAGTTCGTTAACTGCGTGAGAAACAACATCTTTTTCATCTTTGTGTTTGCTTAAGTCACCACAAAATTCTGCTGATTGGCAAGGGTGAGCTTTGTACGGGCAGTTGACACGATTGTGCCTTTCACGCCGATGACATTGGTACAAGAAGGTTTCGAATAATCTATCCCTGCAAGTTTGCCGTATCTAGCCATCAATCGCTGTACTTCCTCTTCTTTTTCCGCCACCTTTTTCCTCTCTTTTTTTACTTCTTCTTGTTTATCTGATATGAGGAGATCCAAGGGGGACATATAATGATTTGATCGTGGCCCACGATTTAGCACATTGTTTTCGGGCAAATCGCCTGTACTAACTCCGTGCTGTTGTTTTCGAGGTGGAGATTTGAGTTTTCTCTTCAAATCTCTGTCTGTTTCGCTTCCCTCTCTCATCTGCTGACGCTTCGCAGAAATTAACTCGGGTGTTGATTTAGGTTGCCACATGATTTTTATCTTTAAACGGCGAAATGTCGTTCCTTGCACTTTGGAAGCACAACGCCAAGCATCGTGGAAGGAGTCGTTCGCGCGTATGGTTACCAACGTGTTCTCATCATCCGTGTACAGTACTCATAGTTCCGTGTCAGGTATAAACTGTAAACTCTCAATTTTACCTCTAATTACTTGCATGAGATCTTCAAAATTCTGTCTTATACTTTCGGTGAAGATGACTTCACACCTGTCGACTCCTTCTGGGATGCTATAAAAAACTTTTAGCTGCAACATACTTGTGACCAGAGAAGGAGGAAAAGCAAAAAGGGCAACTATTGCGAATAATCGTAGAGTTCTGGAATGTGGTCACGTGAGTTCATGTTTTTGGTTTGAAAAACAAAGCCACGTGACCTAAGTCGTTGACATTTAGCGCCAAAATCAACTGTCACGCGTATCTTTTAATTCGCGGTCTACCTGTTTCGGTAGTAACTATTAAATAATTTAAGGGTTTCTATAGCTACATTTTTTAAGTACCCCCTTGCAATGATTTCTTTTTACAAGGCAAGTGCTATTCTGACCTTACTCTCTGCTCTAATGCCCCTAACCTCACCGGCCATTCTTATAGTAAGAAATTTTCCCGTATGTATCTACTCATCAGATAAGGAATATGTGTTTTGTAAAGCTGAGTAGCTCATTTCATTATTGAAATTTTATGTGGGTTACCCTCAACAACAGAATCATGGCCTTCCCTTAATTGATTTCTGCTCCAACTTCATCCCCTGCAATTTCAATTTTCTTATATCATCATGGTTCTACCTTCTTAAACCTCCATCCTGACATGAGCAATAAAGCTCTTGAACTTGACAGAAAGTAATGTTGTGAGTGTAAAGGTATTAGGTTCTTTGTTTAAGAGGTCTTGGTTTTGGTTTTGATTTAAAGAAAAAGCTTTCAATAAACAAAATAGACGATTTATTTGTTAAAATAAAATAGTTCTTAAATTCCAATACTACAGGAATGAATTAAGTCCAACAACACTACTTTCTAAGGTTTGTATCTTTGTACTGTAGCTTCATTTTGGCCCACGATACAGACTATTAAACCGTTTGCAATTCTCCACGCACTTTTATATCAATGCTCATTATGTGATGACAACTTTTGTAATTCTTACCTTGCTTGAAAGTACAACCAGCTTAGAATAGTATTCTTGTAACGAACCCAAGTAGCTGGCACGTGGTGTGCGTTGAGATCGTTGAGTGTCAACTGCATGATGTAGAACAATTGGACAGGCTTTACTTGATCTATGCCTTGCATTATGCACACAATGTGTGCACATTACCTAAGCACCGGCCTTAAGTAATTTGTTACAAAGCAAAACAAAAAAACAACAGCTCTAATTTTATATCAGCAATTCAATACAAAACCGATATCTTAAAGTTACCTTTAATGACAAATAATAATCAGTTACAACTGCTTCACTGTTTCGTTTCTATTTGAATGTTTACTACGTACAAAGTGATATTTCAAAATGGTTTACAAAATTTTGATTCATACATTGCAAAATGTTGTTTTGAAAATTTATAACATAGCACTAAAATAGTTTCGAAAATATCAATCTCGAAATCACAGTAACAACCCTAAACATCCTCAGCTTTCCTGAAAAGATCCTGATGAACATCCTCGCTGAAACAAAAATAAAAGTAAGTGTAAGAAATTTGAAAAATACACTAACAGAAATTCCTTTATTATGTATTGCAAAATTTAGTGATTAATCTTTCTTTTGGGTTGGTACATTTCACTGACCCATAGCACATGGACTAACACCATGGACCTGGTACATGAACTACTTGAATGAACTACAAATGAACTACCCTAAATGTGAACCCCTAAAATTTCTAACACAAAAGTTCTACAGTTTAGTTTAAGAATCAGTTTGTCTGCCTATGTTCCAATCTTCTAGGAATAATTTTACGTTATCGCTTCTGCATGCATTGCGTGCTGTTTATTTGTTATTCCCGTTACAATAATAACTGAATATAATTTAAAGTAAACTTTTTTCTTTATTGCAACACAAAGGACACTACTAACAAAACAAGACATACACTACTTACAATACCACTAACGATAAGTTACTTATACTACTTACTATACAATACTTCCTTAGAGTACAATTCTTACACTACTTTTACAGTTTGTTTTTTCCTTTTTTCGATTACACACCAATGTGCCTAGCAAATTACAATGTAGAAAGGGTTTCCACTTAGCCTCTAGCATCTTGCTATTATTGTACCTAGCAGCAATTTGACATCCAGTTTCATATTTTCTTTGAATTAGTTCCTTATAGGAAGAGAAAAAAGGACGACTATTATTTCTACGGCAGTTCCATAAATGCAGCTTACCTAAAACGATTCAGTAGTTAAACAGAGAACATTTAGTATCTGTGACATCAACTAAAAAGTCTTTAACTGGAGTTTCCTTTGGTCTTTGGCTATAGCAAACCAGTAAGATTCAACTTCTTCCCAAAATTCATGAGTAAATACAGTAAAAGAATAAATGATCAATGGTTTCCACACCAGTATTGCAAAAGGTGCAAACATTGCTTTGTATTAAACCTATCTTAGCTAAGCAAGAATTTGTGAATAAAATGTCTTTCAATATTTTAAACTGAAAGCATTGCACATATGTTTCACAGATACAGGACATTATTAATGAGAAGGCTATCAATAGAAAATTTAGATTTTAACATTGTGAAGCCTCTGGACTCTGTCGCGTTACAAGATGTAAGCAGACCGTAGAAATCCCTAGATTTGCTAAGTGCTGGATCAAAGGTTTTGTCACCGATTTTAAATTGCAGTGATCTGACATGATCTTTATTAACTTCGCAGGTTGGAATTCTTAGATGACGGTACAGCGCAACAAACACCAGTCTAGGTCAGAAAGTTGGAATCTTTTTAACTATTATGTTTTGCAAGGTTAAAGGACTCTGTGTTACTGAAATCAAATTTAAAGTTGCTTAGAAGAACAATGTTTGCGCTATTATAATTATTATAAAATATAGGTTTACTGTTTACTTCAATGTTATGATTGTTCCAGATGATTGTTTCACATGGACTTACAAGGTTGAATCTAAAACAAAAATCTGACCACCAATGTAACATCTCCTTATAAAATATTGGGAAAATGTTATAGTCATCAATATTATAATCACAATGAAGAAAAAATTCTCCACCAAAAGGTTTTAGTAAATGTAATAGATGTGCTTTCCAGGGATAAAAATTATTGCTTAAAAATCTTCTGATCCATGAAATTCAGACTGACATAATTGATGTTGTGAGATGAGTTACCTTTAGGCCACCAAATCCAAAATCATTTATTACTTCTGTTGTGGTGATTTTATGAGGACCCTTCCAAAGAAAATTAAACATAATTGTTTGAAAAGCCTTTATGAACTCCATAGGAGAAGGAAGAATTGATGAGATGTATAAAACTTTAGGAAGTAATAAACTCTTAGTAACTGTCACTTGACCAAACAGGGAGAGGCCTCTCCAACTCTACAAGTGTATCTGAGATTTGATTCCTCTGAGGTTATCGTAGAAATTCTTTTGTACTGATTCTGCATTATTGTAACTAAAGTGAAGTCCTAAAGCTTTTACAGTTTTTGCCATTTCAATGCTAGAGGTGTTTCGGTGTTATTACGGAAGGAGGCAATCCACATTGCTTCAGTTTTTGTATAATTCACCTTTAGGCCAGAACATTTTTCAAATTGATCAAGTAACTTAAAAGGTGTTGAGCAGATCTGATATCTGACACAAAAGCTGTTGAATCATCTGCATACTGCACCATTTTGAATTCTTTTGAATCTATTTTGATTCCATTTATTTCTGAACATGAGTGAATAGCAACTGCTAATAGTTCCACAGCGATGATAAACAAGTAAGGGGAAAGAGGGTCTCCCTGCCTTACTCATCGATTTATTTCAAAGCTAGCTGAGAGCATTCTATTATAGACAATACAACTTGTTATGTTACTGTAAAAGGTTTCTACCCATCTTGTAAGACTGGGACCAAATCCAAAGACTTCTAAGCATTTGAACATAAAATTTCACTCCAGACTGTTGAAAGCTTTCTCGAAATCTATAAAAAGTAGCAATCCAGGAATAACATAAGTTTTTGTGTAATCCATTATGTCCAGAATTGATCTTGCGGCTTCTTCCATGTAGCGACCTGAAACGCACCCAGTTTGATTGCTATGAATGATTTCCGGTAAGACTCTAACAATACGGGTCGCTATAACTATAGATAAATTCTTGACTCATAGAGACTCCGGGTGCGCATCACTGCAGTCCTTTTGCCATTTTTTTGTTATTCCTGTTACGATAAGAACTGAATATAATTCAAAATAAACTTAGAATGAATGGTTTTGTTAGCTTGGCTTCTCTGACGACCGTAAGCCAATTGTTGGGCACCAACACCTGGGCTGTTTTTTGCTCTTCGATCTGGGTGAAATCCCTGTCGTTCTCAAGGAATGTGTGGCCTCTCATGAGAAACTTGTGATTAATCACCTCGTAGATTCCTTCATGTTGGAGGTCTGCTAAGAACTTCACTAGGAGGTAGTTTTTATTCTGGCCGATACACCTGTCAGAGTAGCTGAGCAGCAATCTGTAGGTAAAAAAATGAAAGTTCAAATGAAATGGATTTGATCTTCAATTCTCTACTGTGATAAGTCTTAAAATCATGCTGTTTGGTTTTTACCTCTATTTTTGTTTTTTACTTATAACTTATGAAAAATTACAGAGAAGATATTAAGACCTTTTTAGTCTCGTTTCTCTCTTCGTTAAGACAATACTGCTAACCACTTGCATTTGCTTGAGTTGTGGTTGGTTCACTTGGTTTTCTAAGTTTTTGTGATTTCTAAGAGTAATAAATTAACCACACTGTTTAAAACCGCTGCGTCAAACTAGATCTGAATTTTCTTTTTAATGCAAACTTTCAGTTGCTCCACTTCTGAATTCTGTGAAGAACATGTTCAGGCAGGAGACCACTACACAGGAATCGCACTTTGCTACATTCCCCCCCACATCATGTAGCCCTGCTCGGCCACACAATCGTGGATGCCAAAGTTGTAGACCCAAAGCTGCGTGGCGTAAAACTCATCGCTTTGGTGGAGATTGGGTGTGGGAAGGTTTTGTTCACAGTCAAAGGTTATCTTGTCCACGGCATCTACAGTCAGTGGCTTATTCTGTGGCCCCAGAATCCTTTGCTTTCCCAACCAGCTGTGGGTGGTGACTAGCTTTTCCCTACATTTATTGTCGTAGCCAGCTTGTGCCTCCTCTTGGTGTTTGTCATGCTCCTCTTTTAGTTGTTCTTTCTCTTCTCCTGAGCTGACTTTAATTGCTAAAGCCAGCTCATCACACCTCACGTAGGTATCCATCCTCAGCAGACCAAAGCCCAGATTGAATTCTGTGTTAAACACATGCCAGTAATAGTCTTGGCTGATTTTAGGTTGAAGTTTCGGCAAGGGTTGCTGGTTTTGCAGTACTTCTCTATAAGGAAGAAAAGAAATATTTAGTGCCAAAAAATTAACAAACATAAACTTTTTTCAATGATGTCTTTTTCTTCTGATTAAGTCTGAGATAACAAACATTATCTTGCTCCAATGATGTCACCTTCTGATATCAGTTACCCTATTCCATAACTCAATTAGTCAATGTCGAGAATACTGATAATATTATTAAACAAAAACAAGGAAGTGAGACACTCAAGGAACTTATCACTTTTGAATTATTTACCTGAGGACATTTAGATTATTGATCCATACTTCGGGTTCTCCCTCGTGCAGGTACATATGGTACACTTGCTGCGCCAAAAGACTTTCTTCCAAATAACATTTGTTGCCATTGTCCTTTCTTGAGTAATGTGACTCTTGCGAGGGGAAAGAAAGGATGTGATCCCTGACCTAAAAAGTTTAAAATACACTAAAACATTAAAGGCACAGAATTGTGCACACTTTTAAGAAGAACTTTTTCACATTTTTTTTGGCCAGATAATGTTGCTCAAGGGTGGGAGTTTGTAGATTTTTTCAATAGAATTGCAGTATATGCCTCAAAAACACTAAGCAAGCCTAGTGGTTTCAACATTGACACATACTTAAACCGTGTTTTTGGCAAATTAGTCTTAAACCCGTTTCCTTTTTAGCAGAGATGATTTTAGAAAGCTATTTCATGGTTGCTTATGGCATTTGATAAGTTTAAGTGAGATATGTGTGGAAACTAATGCCAAAACTGGACTTCGAAAAATGATACTAGCACGCCACATCAAATGTGATGATTTGGTGTAGCCAAACCAGTCGCAATGCTAAAACAATGACAAAACAATGAAAAACCAACCAGCATCATGGATTTCTAAAAAGAACGGTGGAGCATGGCAATACTTTCAGTAGAATTCTAAATGAATGCAACAATCCAAACTTGGCAATTTCCTTCTTGTCTAAAAATCAACATACTTGCGTGATTGTGTTCCATGGGAATAAATCCGTGACAGTCAGTGGAATGTATTGAGGGCTCGGGAATCAAGGAAGAGCTCATACTGATCATGTGTGAAAGTATCAAATTGCGGCCAACAAAAAACACTGTAATGGCGAGCAGTGTGCGAAGTTCAAGCAAAAATTCTTGCAGTTTTTTTGTGTGCAAATACACAATGCTTCCTCCTGAGATCTTCTCTGGGGAGGGAAAAACTTTCGCAAAATTAAAAGAAATGTTAGTTTGCATTATTTTGCTGTGGAGCGATTGATTTCCAAGAGGAGTTCGGGCAGAACAGTGAGTTCAAGTTTTGGTTTTAATATTGTGGTTTGTCAGGTGTTGCTGTTGGATTTCTCTTGTTCTTTAACACGTACTTACGCATATAATATATCATTTTTAGACACAGTATTTGGTTAAATGGCTAGGTTACAGCACATTTGAAAACAGTTGGGAGGAAGAGGAAACCCTCACCATTGATCTTGTCAGGTCACTTTCATTGACACTTTGACTGTTTAGTAAATGAGCTGTTGTATAATAATTAAAGGAACTATAGCTTCTTTGTTTTTCAATTGAGTTTTCTTTGAGGAGACGCAACAACTGCATGTATAAAGACCATTTTACTTAAACGTTTGGTAGAGTTTTTATTGGCAGTGTTCTAACTTCAGTCAAATGTGTACACCAATAATTTATGTTAATAGTCTCCATTACTACTGTAGGATGTCTACACTCTAACAGAATTATAAGTCTATTTTTTTTATTAAATGTATTTATTTATGTTTGTACATTAAAGTTTTGGAATAAGACCCTGATTAATGTACATGTATTTCATTCAATTTTGGTTTCCTAGTTCATTTTAATCGATTTCTATAAATTCAAAATTTTGGTTGCTGTCAAGAGGAGCTGACCTAGTATCTATTTTGATTCTGCTGCAGAACTTTCAAAGTGCAACCAGAGAGGTTGATGAGAGCTGTAGATACTTAACAGGTATCAGTGCTCTCGAAACTTAAAAATAAGAGTAGATGTAATGTAGTGATTGACTTTCACCATGATTGCTTTTGAAGTTTGTTTCATGGAAAGGGAAGAGAGGCCAGGGAAAAGGGGCATATTTTACTATATGAAGAGGACTTCAGTAGATGCAAACTCCCTGAAAAATGGGATTTACTTTGTTACTCCAATGGGGATCGGGGTAAGGGTAAAAAACCCTTTTAAGGTGCAAATATTTTTAGGAAAGTCACCTAAAACTTTTACACTTTTTCAGAGAAAACTTCTAGAACATAAGGGAATGCTTATTGAGAAACTTTCTCTGGACTTTAACCATTGGCCATTCACACTTTTAAGTTAGATTACTTTCTTTGAGCTTAACCCAATCTACTCCTGCAGCCAAACCTTGAGCCATTGACATGGTCTTGTAGCGTGTCAGTGAAACCATATTGTGTAACCATTCAAATGAAAGTTCCACATTCTTTTAATGAACCCAAATCAAATTTAGGATTGTACCGAAGTTTGATTTTGGCCTTGGAAGTGAAAGGGTTACAACAAAGGAGGTTTATAAGGTCAACATATTTGCCTTGTTTCCATATGTCAAAGTACCATTGCTGAGCCCATGGTGTAATAAGCACTCACAACAAATCATGATTTCACTGCCCAGGAGTATTCACCAAAGACAGTTTGAGATTTGGAACAAGTCATTACCCTCGTCAACAGCTCTCTTGCATCAAAAGATTTTGATTTGGTCCCTTTTAAAACAAGATTTATCATTTATTCATTGCTTACTGCCACATCTAATTTAAAGGGTGTTGACCTTATTTACTGTATGTTAAGTAACAAGTTGCCTGATTGATTCAGGAAGAAAACTGCATTGTCTGCTTGCTAGCTGTTTGCCGATTGATGATTTTCTTGTTTACAAATCTCTTCCAGCTGTTTGAGAAGCTCAGCTTTGTTTTTTTGACTGAAGCCTTTGGCATTTCTCTGTTTCAGTTCATTGTTGAATTCTCAGTCATTTTTGAAAAATCAGTATCGGAGCTTGTGGATTGTGTAGGAGGCTGTTCATTTTGAGTTTCACTTGGTTGTTGCAGATGTTCAGTTAGATGAATTTTTGCTCGCTTTCGGGCTTCTTTAATTTCAACATTCAAGTAGCTTTCTTTTCTCTCTGTGTAATTTCGCACCTCCCTTTCATGTTCTTTAAGCTCCAGGTGATCTGACCGTAAATAATCAACCAATCATCTTCAAGGAGAAATTATTTTTAAAGCCGCACAGAATACTTTGCGCGCCTAGTAGAGCTTGTTCTGACCTTCAGCGTGTATTCCATTGACACATCGATAGGGCTGTGAGGATAAACATGGCAGTTTTCAGTCGGAAGGCTTTTTTTCTCATCATACTTTGGTTGAGTGGAGTTATAACTTTACTACCGCATATTCGTAAAGATTTTTAAACTAAGAAAAGTTCAGTACTTGATTATCTAGACCAACAAAGTCAGTGAGTTGGCTTGTGGGCCTTCTGCATGGGCACATGACATGTTCTCTCCCGCAAGAGGTGGTTGAACCTTCTTTCCATTGATCCATACATTTTGATGGAGTATTCAGCTTTGTTGGTTGAAGGAACTGTGTGCAGAAGACGCAAGGAAGCCATTTGTGCCGCTCGAACTAAAGATGGATCTTGTGCAATCAGATATCTTTCCTCCAGATTCTCTTTGGTGTCATCGCAGAGATCGCAAACAATGGCAAGTCCTCCATCAGTTGCGAGACTTTGTCCAACATTTCTTGCAGCTTCGTTGTTCCAGGCTCTCTTCCACAGGCCAACAATAGTTTTATTCTATGAGGTTTTTTGTGTCCTACTACTTGTAAAGTTTGCTCCACCCATTTTCCGCCGATTGCTGTCTAGAAAGACGGTTTTTCTTCTTAAAATCGTGCGCTCGAAAAGTGCAAGTAATCATGGCGCGTTTGTGGGACAAATCTAAAAACTTCCAAGGTCTTGTTTTCACTCGTAACAGAGATAAATTACTGCTTTGGGCTTTAAAATAGAAAGGAAAAATACAAATCAATGTTTAGGTGGCCTCAGTATGGAGGATCAAGTAGTACAGAGTCCGTAGAACTTTCTGGTGAAGAAGGTTTTCTTCCTACAACCGCTGCGAAAACATGAAGATCAGAGCGCTTTCAGATCACAGATTTAAAGCAGCTTTTTGGACTTAAGAAACAAAAATGGTAATGTACATTATTACTTCGAAGTTGAATTCAACTTTTGGAACAATTGGTAAAGCCACAGGCGTTAAAAATGTCCGGAAAAGCGGTCGGTAAAAACTCAAGCTTTTGTGTTAGCGTAAAGAATAATTTGAACATGTGGTCATGCAGCAAAGCACGTGTGCAAAATTTTGAACAATTTTTTGCGTTTAAATAGGTTTCTTCGCCTCAGTGTGAATGAAAATCTATTGTTATTGACCTTCCTTTTGCATTTCTCTCATTTGGTTCCCTGTGTTTGGGAAATTTAGGTTTTAAAAGTGAACAGTAACTTGTACGCTGGATTTCTGCATATTTAATTTACGGCCACCTCCAGGCGCTTTGTTTATTTTGTTTATTCGCTTCGTTCAAATATTTGCGCGTCTTATTAAGCTACTACAGAACCGCTGGGAAAAGAACCAAAATGGCCACTAATTAACACAGTTGAAATACAACTGATCTCAAAATAATTGCCTTGTTTTTGTCGTCTTTTTGATTTACGACTTTCATCTTTCTTTCCAGCGCCGTCAAATTTCGTCGCACAGTGAAGAAATTACTTGATTTCTTGTTTTCAGATTGATTTTACAAGAGTTCTTCGCTTTTATTTTTCGTTGTTTTCTCAAATGTTAGCCGTTACAAGAATAAAATTCTGTTGTATTTGGTTTCGTTTTGTCCCCCAAAGTCAATAATTAACTCATTTTCGCAAAGTCAATTTTCTCTGCTTCTGTGGGACATTTTGTCACACGGTAAGGAAATAATATAATTTCTTGTTTTCTCACCAGTTTTATACATCAGGTTGAGTTCTTTTTGTTAAAATTTTTTAATATTTTGACCCTTCATTTATTGAACTTTAAATAAACGATGTCTTGAAACCTGATCTTGTGTCTGTGGTTACTCCGCACATGGTTTAGGGGTGGGTCGCGGGCAATTTCATTCAGGCATCAATGGGTTAGTCCATGTTTGATTGTTTGAAGTTGTGTAAGCTGTTCATAAACTGCCCCTGCGCATTTTTGGACAGTGCCATAGTCATCATTTCCCAACCAAAGAGCAACTGTTATACTGTGCTCAGTAAATTATAAGGCTCAATGATTTTCACTCTGACACTTTTCTCCCCTGTGAAATGGCATGACCATTTCAGCCATAGGAAACCATCATGATGCTGTTGGTTGGTGTTGAAACTGCACTCTGTACACTTGAGTGACTTAGAAATAGTGTTATGTAATTCTCAATGTCAACATAGCCCACAACTACCTCTCCAAATTTATTAAAGGTCAGGCCAATCTTTTCTAGCAATTCTTGGCGTGTGCCATTCAGATTATTAAATTTTTTTCTTTACTGAGTTGGAGAGCATTTGATCGAATGGTCGACCAAACTAGTGCTGTGGCCGACATACGATAATAATAAAATGAATGACTAAATAAAAGCAAACTAGAGATTGATGGAATACAGTACCTTTAATACCGGTATAGAAAGTACACTGTTAAAAGCAAATTGAAGTAAAACACGAAGTGATTTTCAAGCTTACAATGCGATGCAGCCAGCGCTGCATGTTGTGCGATTCAAGTACTCAAATCACTTCCATCCAAGTGTAGAAAAGATTCACCGTCGAAAGAGACTTCCCAACTGTCCAAATCAACACTTCTCATATTTACAGCACAATTCCGAGTTCCAAGCATGGTATAAGATAAGACAAAATAATTCTGAAAAGTGTCAACACTCGCCCTGGCAGTGACTGCCATCATTCAAATGCAAACTCACGACTACATGCGGGCTGCCTTATGGGATATGGCAATAAAATTTTCTCTCCAATAACGTCACCAGATCACCTGGCTCCCATTGACATCTTTCTTGTCGAAGGACATCCCTAGCAGAATCCCATTTATTGGACTTGCACAAAATAATCCCACGAGCCATGTCGTCGTTCTTTTCGACTCCTTGCCCTGTGAAAATGTTGACTGATTTGTGGAGCTCGAATAACCTGAGGATGTGTGTCACCATGAAATGCATATATGGTGGTATTGAATTTCTTTTGTACCCCTTCCTTTTGTCATTTAAGGGGGGGTTCTACCTGAAAAATGTGTATTTTTTCAAATAATTGTAAAATAAAGACTTTTATTCAAAACCATAAACTATATATCACTGGAAAGCTCATGAACCATAGATTTCAAAAACTTATGTTATGGAGTGCCATCGGCAAATGTAACCTGACACCGGGCATTCCAAGAGACCTCGTGCTGTGGGTGACACATATGTACTTGAGTAAAGATTTCTACATGCAGATTCGACAACAAAACAACATTTTACTGTCATTCTAAAGCATACAGAATGCTTCTTGGGATGAACGAAGGGTTTTGACAAATTTCAAAATGTGACGTAATTGCACATGTCTCAAGTTACATGTCCAGAGAGTGGTCACTATTCGGTTGACCATTTCTTTACTAAAAGTCCTATGACAAATTCCTTTGCTCATCCCAATTAACTCATTAACAACTATCCCTGAAAATTTTAGGTCCATAGCTGTAATCCTTCTTGAGATATCTTTACTTAAGTGTTAAAAAACTGCGTACTGAGAAAAAGGCCCTTAAATTAAGAAAATCAAATTAAACAACAGCTGTATTCAAATAATAGAGTCTCTGAGTAGTAAACAGTCCACATTTAAGTGAAAGAAGCCTTGTGAGCAAATTTAGAAAGCCCCAGCTTCATATGTGACACCTTCTTTCTCACGAAGGGCTTCTTCTCGACGGATACGGACAAGCTGTAACCCTTGGCGACGCTTTTTCTCCTTAGCTGTTGCCTGGCTATCCGCTTTTCGGAGCCGTTTCCTGTCCCTGAGCCTTAATATGTGGTCAGTAAATGCACCACCAGGAATGGAAAGTCTCTCCATCACTCTTTTCCTGCTCTCAGCCCCTCCATGGAAATGACAGACTGCAGATGCTGCTGCACAGCGCACAACTTTTACTCCGTGGTGTTTGTGCTTTGGGCACCGCACCCAAACCATAGCGTTGATACTTTCATTTGGGTTCTGGGTTGTCCCAAGTACACATCTTTCCAGAAGTTTACTGTCACTCAGAGTCACAAATGTTGGCTTCAGCAGCTCCAGGAAGACTTCAGGTAAACAGTCGTCTCCTTTGTACGTATTAGTTCCAGTTGCTAAGTCCTGCTGCCATTTACACCACGAACTTTCACCACAAGGGCAGAAGCGGTGTTGCTTAGCAGCATCCTCTGATTTTATGCAATGATGAAGAATGGCAATTACATTCTTTTTCATTGCATAAACTGCAACATCGACCTCCTTTTCCACAGGATTTGCCTTAGCCAAGGTGTTTTGCCGGATCGCCAGACCGTAATACTTTTGGAGCTGCTTAATTTTTCCTTCCGTAAGCCTACCACTCCCCCTACCGGCTTTCCATCCTCCAGTTTACCTTTTGTGCGGGCCTTAAGATTCATCAAATGTTTACCCATCCTCTTCTGCACATGGCCCACACAATCCAGCTTAATAACTTTGCAGCCATCATACACATTTTCTACTGTGTTAAAAGCCTTGCTGTCACCATCTGACACCATCCATTTGTATCTTATGTTATGAAGCTCAATTGATCTGTTCCAAAGAACAGAAGCTCCTTCAGCTTCCATAGCTGGTGAACTTCCATCAAAATTAATGTCACATTCACCAGCTGCCAAATGCTCCCTTCTCCAGTCTTCAAATTTTTCATCATCCCCTTCACATTGTGACTTCTTCACAGAGCACTTATGGCAAGACTTCGACATCACATGGTAGTCTAGTACCTCTCCAGTGTCAACTGATATAACAAAAACAACACCAGTTAATGAAGTGAAGCCTCTCTTGGCCCATGTGCCATCAAAGCTAACAGCAGCATCAATTATTGCAGTGCTGTCAGACTCGCCGTTTTCCTCCATCACTTGCTGCCGAAGCCGTTGGCCTGCTCTCACAAGTTCTTCTTTTGCCTCATCTTCCAAGGCCTCCAAAATTACATCCATTTGCTTGTAGTACGCAGCTCTTGAAAGGCAAGGCATGTTCATTATTGCACAGAAGGAGGAAAGCCCTTCATATCCAGTTCCCAATTCTATTGAATGATATACAGCTCTCCTGTTGACATCAAAAGATTTTCCTTTTTTGGTGATTTGGGGTGATGTCTGCCAAGGAGTGCTTTCATCACAAGAACTGCATTGAATGGATAAGTCTGACATTAATCCTGCACGGCTGGAGGCATTTTCTTCCATAGTAAGATTTCCTGAATTAATAAAATAACAAGAAAAATATACTAGCAACTACAGCTACGGAACCACACACATAGGCTTATAACATAAATAATACTGAATGCATGAATTAGTATTAATTTATTCAATATCAGTGTCAACACATGGAGAGTCTAAACAAGACTCTGGCACAGTAAAATAATACTTTATATTTACAGCTGATTAAAGTCCTTCATGATAAGCTGGGAGGTATTTGCATAACAATACATTAACACCACAAAAATGAAAATAATGTACAAAGAAAACACGAGTTGTACATGCTTGTTTCACCTTTTTTGCATTTGTGTACATTCGAGAACACAGACGACAAACTCTTCAAATCAACAAGCCTGTATCCATTTCCTTCCTCTACTGCTTCTGTTTCCTCGGCAGAACTTATATAAGATTCATCCTCAGAGCTCTGGAGTTTCATTTTCTTCCTTGAAGAACTAAGTGGCTGGTCACTCTCTTCACCAGAATCTAATAAATCAGATTGATCGTGCGAAGTACCAGGTCCCGATTCAGAGATTTCACTCTCTTTCGAAGGAGTTTCCTCGCATGATTGCGGACTTTTAATAGCTCCACCAAATCCTTTTCTTTTCCTCGTTTTCCGAAAAATGCTTCTTTTTCTCTTTCCAGTCATTTCAAAGTAAAACTTTCCCAGCACTGTATTTCGAAATAAACAAGGTCCACTCGAAGCAATTTCCAATTTGTCCCCAGTGTCTCTCTTGCATTTTCTCGCATATGGCTTCATGTATGGGGTCACAAATATGACTAAGTTAGTTTCTACCTGGTTTGGGGGGGGGCAAACACACTCGTAAAGGAGGAAATAACAAAAAATGCCAGCTTCCGTTGCCATGGTAACGAAATTCCTCTTGTTTACAAACGCTTATTTCTCCTTTATTTTTTAAATATTCGAATAAAAACAATTGCCAAAGTAAAGTCAAGTAGTTGAACTTGTGATTTAAGAAAACAAAAAAACGCTTTTTCTAGTCAATTTCAGGTAGAACCCCCCCTTAAGCTGAGGAACAAAGAAATCCACTGCTTTGCTTTCATAAAAAACTGTTTTGGGTCGTTTTCTGGATTCCAGTTGTTGACAACTTTGTAGATGTCAGCAAATGCTGTCCATACCTCTACAACTGTTGATACAGTTTCTGGACGTAGGGTATTGAGCAGTTTACTGGGGGAGGTCAGCCAGCAGGATCTTCTTGTCAGATCCCAAGAGGCTTGTCCAGTCATATCTGCTGCTGGCTTTCCCATCACCATTTTTTTTGTTCCCACACATCGAAAGAAACACCAGAAGGTCTGATCACTTGAATTGGGTTTTTGAGCTGTGCCTCCTTTGCTTCCCCCTTTTTTTGTCTAAGTCATCTTCACAGTCTCAGTCTAAACATTCATTGACGAAATTTTCAATCAAAATATCTGTAACACGTAGCATCAAGTGAAGTTCATCTACTACTATATGATCCAGCAGAATGTTCAACAAAGGTTGCTTATCACAGCGGTAATTATCTTTAGATGTTGACCTTTCATGGATCTCTTCGAGAGTTCATACCATGGGTGGAGTGTTATAAATAAGGTAGTTGTCACTTATGTTCCAACAATCAGCCTTGTTTACTTTACACCAAGCACAGGCATAGTTGGATGTGGCTTCATTGAGTCCAAGCATCAGTAAAATAAATTTGTAATCGCCTCCAAGGTAAAATTCAGTGTTGAAGTCTTGACCATCTACAGTTAATTTTCCTGAGTCAATCAAGCTGTTTATTTCCTTGAATAAACTTCCAAATTACACCATTATTGTCTGATGCCCTTCAGTTCCATTGACTATACCAATAGTTCTGTTTCCTTTTGCAGACATGACAGACTCCCCAGTTTGAAGAATAGAAAATGAAAGTAAGATGAAATTTGAATTCCTTGTCATTCTGGCACCACCATTGATATTAATTTTGATTTTGCCATTGATAGTAAAAATAATTTCAACTGAACTCACTTTGCCTCCTTCAAAATTTTCATCCAATGCCTCAATGTGGCACATTTTGTTCAGCTGTTCACAGCACTGCTTCACCAGGTAGGACCTGGGTAGGTTGTCTGTAATCATGGAGATTTCATGATAGAATGAATCTCCCACACAAAACATGTCTAACAAGAAAAGGATTTGCTCGACTTTTCTTTTTTCATCTTCTGACAAGGAGCTGTACCTGTCTTCCCCCTCTGCAGATTGAGATGTAGAATTGCTGGAATTAGGCAAGCAACTAACCTTGTGAGTCACACTGGTGTCTGATTCTTTGACACTTAAACTTTCCAATTCAATACCTGGACTTGTTTTTAACTTGTGAAAGAGGCTTTCCTTTGAACGATGAAATGTCCAAAGATTTTTCTAACAATTTAATGTAATCTTCCAGTTCTTTGTATTCTTCCTGTAAACTTTGGGTTTTCCTTTCACTTTGTTTTGCCTCGAACACCATCTCCTCATAGATCCTTTCCTTCTCTTCCTCTAAATTCTTACACCTTGATTTCCATTCTTGTAGCTCATCATGTAGGATTCCTATTTCATCATGCAGGCTTTCCATTTTGTTGTAAAACTCCCTAATCATTTTTGCCTGCCCTTCCATTACGTGAAATTTCCGGACTTGCTCTTCTAACTCTTTTCTTGCCCTACCTTTGTTTTTTTTGTACTGCAGAGAAATGTTGTATGTAGTTTTCATCAAAGCTGAATCAATTTCTTTTCTAATATTTGGGTCATCGTTGAAGGCAAAACATTCACCAAATGTGTACTTTTCGACCAAATCTATGTAGGTGAATTGTTTGGTGACCGATAAAGATGATGCCTCGCCTTCTTTTGGGCTTGTAGCCAAAGACCTTGGCTTCTCATAGCTACTTCTGGGTAAAGAATTTTCACCAGAAGTGTCCATAGAGCATGTGATTCCTTCTTGCACAATTTTGTGCACATCTTTGAAAATGGGGTAAGGAATTTTGAAAGTGAAAATGATTCTTTCTTTATCTCTCCCATCAAATCTTATATCTGGTGCAGTGACCCTGTTTGCCTCCTTGAAATGAGTGTAACATTGACTAAATTCATCAACATACTTGCAAATTATTCTATGATGTAATGTTTCAGCATTGTTTATTTTGCAATAAGGAAAGGCTACTAAGCTTTATACATAACACTATGGGATTCAAAATGGTGGATGTCTCATGAGAAAAATGGCTCTTCGGCACTTCTAAAACATGGCGATTTGCAGTGACCCCTTAAAAATGGCTTCCCTCTCAGTCTTACTCAGCAATGTTTTAGAGATTCTTTTGCCAAGTTTGGAACCAGTTTAATGCCATCAATGCCAGTTTAATGCCATCAAAGTTTCGCATGTAAACAAAACAGTCAGATATGAGAAGAACTTCCAGGAATTGTACAAAGTGGTTAAGCTTTGGCAGTTTTGTGCACTCTCCAGGTGTAATTAAGAAGTATGGGAGAACAATTGAAAGGCAGTGGGCAAGAACGTCCCCTGGATTTTTTCAGCCATTTTTGAAAGTGCTCAAAACTGGCTGAATTTTGGCATGTGGGCTTTATTTCACCTGAGAAACATTGCTCTGAAGTTTTTTTCACTGGGTTGTTCTTTGTTCCCGAGAAATAACTTATGCAAAAAAGGCACACAGGTTGGAAAAACCGAGTGGTTTATTGCATACACAATATCTTGAAAACGAAGCGAACTTTAGCATGAAAACTACAGAACATTGCTTAACATACCAGAACAAAACTGCGTGCGAAATTTGGAGTGTTTTCGACAAAGTTCACTTTTGATTAAAATACCTAACGCCCTTTTCCTGCCGAGTCCTTCAAATAATCGAAGCCGGGCCTTTGTTATGATAAACAGAGCCGATCCTTTGTTATGATAAACAGAGCCGATCCTTTGTTATGATAAACAGAGCCGATCCTTTGTTATAACAACCAAGCCAAGCCTTTGTTATAAGTCGAAGTCTCATCTCGGTTTATTATAACAAAGGATCGGCCCACCGTGACCGCAAGGACTTTGATTTCACTTAGAAAACAGCAAAATGTCAATTTCATGCAACGTATATAAGCTCAATTTTGTTGATTTCAGGTCAAAAGTGGTTAAAATGTTGACTCATGTTAACACGCGACGGCAAGGATGTTGATTTCTCTTAGAAAGCAGCAAAATGTCGATTTCATGCAACCAGGAGCCCATGACCAGGAGCCTTCATCTCCCATACCAACCCTTGGAGTCAACCCTTTCCCGTATTAATTTATTTTTAGAACACCACGGGGCTCTCGTGTTCCTGCAAATCCTTTAGAATGCCCAATCAGAGGGAAGCTATTGTATACGTCACACGCATGTCACATGCCACTGGTCACAGCTTGCAGCAAAATAATAAAAGTAATGGCGAAATGCGTAGAGAATTCATCCAGTGAAGAAAGTGAAACTTCTGATTCTAATGACCTCTCTTCGGCAGATTTCAGTTCATCTTCCGAAAGTAGTAGTGAAGAAGAAATGGCGTCGAATACGTCTAAAGGAAAAGCGCCAGCAAGAACCACGAAAACAGCTTCTGGTAATCGGTCCAAAGCTAAGACCGTGCGGCTGAGAAAGAAGACAAAAACAGATAAATCGTTGAATGCCAACGAGATTGAAGACCTTACAACCTCAATATTCTCATCGGAAGAAGCCGAGAAAGTGGAACAGCAGCTACGGTCAACTTTAGTGAACGATCCACGCCTGAACAAAGGCGATTGTAAACGTTTTGTGGAGCATTTATTATGCGATACCGAAATTCAAAATTTCCTGTTGCTGACAAATGGCTTTTGTCGGAAGTTTTCTAACTTGGCAATGGAAGCATTCAGTGGTAATACTTCAACCTACAGGAAAGCGGCTTTTTCGATTGCGTGGATGAAGTTTCTGTCTAACTTGTATCCTGGAAAGACAACGCAGGAGCGGATGATCGTAGAGAGGATACTAAAGACTTCGAACCAACAGTTTGATTCAAATTCTGTTCATGCCGTTTTAAGTGTGATACACGAAAGTGTGTATTTAACGATCCATGATCATGTACAAATAAAGAAAGCCGAAATGGAGAATGGAGGAACTGGTCAGGCAAGAACAGTGTTAAGGGAAGAATTGGATGACATAATGTATGGATTCTGTGGAGCTTCGCTTCACCACATGATTAAACTTCGGGAAGAAACGCTGGAAGGAAAGAAAGGGCACGGAGAATTGTCCGATCAAAGAAAGCTGATCATGACAAAAGAATTGCAAATTCTCCGTGAACTTTTACTGAAAGATAAAACAAACATTGCAGCCAGCCTCAAAACCCTCGATGAAGGGAATTTGAAGTTTCCCAAAACTGAACTTCCCCCCTTTTTAAGATCTGTGGACAACGAAGTTTGCGAGTTTGCAATGGATTCTAATCTACGAAAGTACCTGTCAAAGTTTTTGACCATGTGTCAAAATGCTGTGCTAAACAATGAAACACTGGAAATGGACTTCTGTATTATCGTGGCTTCAATTGTAGAGGCAGAAGTTGCAACTGATGTACAAATAGTTAATGGTCTTTTCCAGGCATTAGTGTCAAAACTAGCTAACACCAGAATCAATGAATTTATGAATGGCAGAATGGAGAGAGAATTTAAAAACCAGGGAAAAGTTGTGGATGCCAATGAGATGCTCAGACCACATTTGAAAGCTTGCGCCTTGGCAACAAAACGCAAGTGACTTTTCTATTTGCATAGTGAACATAACATTTTAGCCAGACAATTAAGACAGATAGTTTTTACATCAGTTTTATTGCTTGCGGATTATTTGGTGTTGATTGAACTGAAAGTAGGATTCCATAAGGGCTCCTGACTGAAATGGTTGTCACAAAATTATTTTTTATGTAACATTTCTGTTTGGCTACATGTAGATTACCTGTTCTTCTCTTTAAGTGTTTCGTTATTGCGGCAACAGAAGAAGCAATGAGCACAGACTGGTGCAACTTTTAGTTTAAGGATACCGATAGTCACTTTTTTTGTGATGACATGATACTAGAAAGTTAAGTTATTCTCAAGCCCCGGGGGGACTCCTATATGAAAGGGGTGGGGATGCTTGTCGAAAATTTTGAAAAGAACCCCTGAAAGAGAGCAATCTGGGTGTGACTCTAGCTTTTCTTGACCCCTAAAAGATACCAAAAAGCTAAGAATAGAATTATATTTCTTCATGTGCAGCCCTAAAGGAGACCATTATGGCTAAAAATATTGGTGTTTTGCCTGGAATACCCTAAGCAAGACGAAAAATCCGAAATTTACACCCCTAAGCGAGACGACGAGCATCCACACCCCTTTCATATGCTATCCCCACCCTGGGTTCTTAAGCCTTGAATAATGAGTAACAATAGATGTAAATTATAAAAGTAAAGCCTGAATCTTTTGCCTAATTTATCTTATTTGCTAGTAATGATTATACATGTACTGTACCCATGTGAAAGTGGAAAGATTAAGAATTAAATTCTGCTCAAGTAGCATTCTTGAGTAAGCATTAATTAGTCTGCTTGGAGTATCTGCCATCATTATGATGGCACCATTGCTGTTGTGTACATGACTATAGATTAATGCACACAGACCATTAGTTTGTACAAAAATACCTACTGACTTTTCACAGCCAATAAGAACCCCATAGGATGGCTGTTGAACATTGCCCACATGTGCAGCTAGATCAGCAAAATTATGCGCATTTGAGAAACCAGCAGTTGCACTTATACTTTGTATATTACAATCTGTACCTAGAGACTGTGCGACATCTTCTACGTCAAGATAGATGGCAGTATCCCCATACAACTCATCATACATATCATTGGTGTCACATATTGCTTTTACAAATAAAGAAGTCCATGACTGTGGCAACTGTGTCCATAGCAATGAAACATCTAACTTATATTGCATACAATAATTACCAAATGTAACAGCAATAATAGTGCAGGCATTGCTGCCTTGCCTTCCTCCTATTAAGGACTGTGCGATATAAGAGGAAAAATAAATTTGCACAGATCCCTGGAGACAATGCTACATGGTATGGAAATTTGATCTTGAGTTGAAATTAACCCTCCATCTAGGTTCAGACTTTGGTCTCTGTAATCCTTCTCAGAATTATTGTTTTGAGCTAAACTCTTCCTGCTAATGAGTCTTCCCAATGCTGGAGGGTAAGCAATGGCAGACAAATTCCCCCCTCTTGTGTGCTTTAGAACACTAAAAATGGATTCCAAAGCACTGCCATTGATTTACAATGGAGTGATGAAATATCTTCCATCTGGTGACACACTGGTAAAGAACCATTCACAGAATGATAGAAAACCATGCACAACAACTCGAAGAAGATCCCATGTCTATGAAAAAAAAATAGTGACAGTTCAGTATAGAATAAGATACAGCGAAATGGCATAATGCATCTTCAGTGACATTACATAATTGAAATCAAGATTCAGGATCATATGTCAATGTAATCCATAGCAATATCAGTTATTTGTCCATGATTGCATGCAAGTGACAGTTACTGTTGCACTGCCTGTTTAGGGTTGTTGTTATCAAGACTGAGGTAAGAATTCATCAATTTTCAAGTTAACAAGTGATAGCAAGACTGTTAAGAAGACAGGGATTATTCCAGGTTATTAATAAAAACTTTGTGCACTAGCTACTTCTATCGAGAAATAAAACATTGCCAACTGACCCAAAATCATTTTTTTACTATTTCAAACATTAGTAACTAACCTGCCATGCAAGAAACGTTTTCTGCCTAGACTTCTTAGTATTGTCAGGGTATTCTGAGGACAAAATAATTTATTTTTAATTTGATGACAAAACATTGTGACACTCACTAATATTGTGTAATAGAATATAAACTGCAGGGCAATTAAATAAATAAACCAATCATACTTAAGGGTCAAAGACCCCCTCCCACTGCTAGAAGTAACACAAAGATCCTTATGAAGATTGCATATTACACTTCATTTCAAAATGCTATTATCCGATGCAAATTGGTAAAAAGGAATTAATGACTTCATAAAAAAAAGCAGAAAGTAAATTTGTTGTCCTCTATGTTGTTTACTTACTGAACAAGAACAAAATATTACCATAATCCCTTAAAACAGAAATATGGGATTGACATTTTGTTCTTTAGTACTTCATTTACAATGACAGAATCCCAAGAGAAAATAAAATATCATCAGACATCTCATTCCAAACTGTACACAGTACGTAAGATATGATTACTTGTATTAAACATACCTGTCTCATCATGAATGTGGCTCCATTTCTCAAAGAAGTCCATTCCTTTCTTGATATTTTGAATGACAGAGCTCTCCATGCTTTTTATTCTCCGTTTACTAAGCAGTCCCTTTTCAAAAATGAGATTGCAAGCTTCTAGGAAACTGACGACATGCTTGGCACTCCCCTGATTCAGTTCTTTGCTCAGCTCATCGATTGCAGAAATCATGTAACGTTGCTATAATAAAAATAATAACAAACAGACCAAATATTTAGCAATTTGAACTTAGCAAATGCAACTTTCAGAACTTTCTCATATCATGATAAAACAGCCACTACTAAAAAAGGAAACATCATTAGTTGATCCAAAAATATCTGCTGCAGACTTTTGAAGCAATGAAATTATTTTCTAATGTAAAACATTTTGGGTTAAATAAGTTTGTTACCTGCATGATCTTGGCTGGTCCAACATTGAGATGCGTCCAGTTGTCTTGGTACACAAATGCATATTTCAGACCAGGGACTTTGCGGCTTTGTCCCCCCTCTGCTCTTTCCATCTCTTGGCTGTAGATCTTCTCAATTGTCTGCCATCCAAAAAGGGTTCCATCCAGTGTGAGCCTCTTTGAGCCACTTGTTCTTGAGCTGTATAAGGCAGCTATCATGTTCTTTTGCTTAAAATAAAAAAAATTATAATAAAATACTTTTGAATATCAACAGTATCACGATATCATGACAATAAAAGTGTACTGCTTTAAGAGGTGGATCACTAACAGCAAGTCTGGAAGTTACAAAAAAATAAACAAAAAAGGAGCTATGTACAAATATCTGAACTTTCAGGCCCAGTTGTTCAGATTCGAAATTGATAAAAGTCATTGATGAGCACTGAAGGTGTTGTAATAGAGACAAATATCATTATTATCTCTTGATTATAATTATCAAATGAATCTTCAAAATTAGTCTTAAAACTACTGGTAAATGGCCAGGGGAGCAATATTAATCCTTGAAAGAAGTCACTGCATGAAAACATCTAAGCTTTATACTTGTAGGGGTACACTTAGGCCAAAAAAGTGAAAAAAATAACATTAACATTCTGGAGTGAAATACAGTTCATTACAGTGCTGCGCGCGGTACCGTGAACACCCAGACAGTTTTTTTACATTTTTTGACATATTTTTGATGTGTTTGATGCTTGGTAATCGGCAACTGACCAATCAGGGAGCAGATAATCTTGTAAGGCGGAGTAGATCTCCCAGCATGATATCCATTACAAAGAACATGGCAATGTACCAGGTGAAGGTGAAGTACGGGGAGGAAAGATTTAGTACTTTCTTGATCAAGGATATCTCCTTTGCTACGTTTATGCAGGCGATAAAGCAAAACTGTTCACCGCTTGCACACTTACCCGCTTCAAACATTCGTGTAAGATATCACGACGAAGACGGCGATATGATCAATCTGTCGGAAGATCCAGATGATTTTGCTTTTGGTGAGATGCTAAGGAGTGCAAAAGAAGTCAAGGATCGGGACTACGGAAAGATTTTTCTTCAGGCAAGCGAAGTAGATTTGCCGCTGCCGAGAAAACTGAGACGAATGGACGTGGAACTGCCGAGTTCTTCAGCTTCTAACGAATTCAAGTCGCTGCAACCGAAGCATCTGTCTTTCACACCAACGCCTGGCACACATCTCGCAACTATGACAGCTCCAAAAAATGCTGAGAAAAGTCGTGTGGACTGCCAGTGACGGGAAATGGAAGAAAATCTTAAGGTTTTGAAAGTACAAGTTGCTAGCGCAAAAGAAGAATTGGAGAAACTGAACAGTGAATTCGGACATTTTCAGTCGCTCAGTGATATCCGAGCTCGACTCTGTAACAACTGTCATTGCAGTGGTCACACAAAAGTAAAATGCTCAAAACCTCCTTGCGTGGAACTCAGTGTGTGTAAAATAATAGAAAAGCATCCCAAACACAAAACGAAAATTAGCCAACTTCAGCATGAGATTAGATCTCTGGAAAACAAGGCACAAGAAGAGGAAACCCATCTCAAAAGTTTCATGGCTGCACGTGAACGTGCAAATCTTCGTTTTTCTTTGTTATGAGACCTAGATTGAAGGCACAAAACCAAGTAAAGTATGTGAACAGAAGCTGGTTGGATAGGGATCTGATAATTTTGCAAAGAGCGCTCAAAAAGGTTCCTGACTGGTGTGAAGACGAAGACTGGAGACTTCTGATGATTATAGATCAATACGAGAACTCAAATGTAAACATCTATTTATAAATGGAGTGTATCACCACACTCACAGGATAGAAGGCATCTTATTCCTCTTTTTGTAATGTTATGTTTTTAGGATTGAGTTATATTCCTCGCGTTTTTTCCTGAGTAAAATTAAGGTAAACTAAAGTGAACTCAACAGTTCCTGTACACTGATTTATTTGAACATGGGGAATATTTATCAAGGTCAAATAACAAATAACTCGGCTTCATAGCATTGCAAATTTCAGATTCTCGTTCATTTGTTGATTTTCCTGGAAATGTTTTACTGTTGTAGTTATTAGCCGAACAAACCTTCGTTCATATTCTGCTCTTGTAGTTGTACCTCTTGCGTTACTACGTCTGTGATATGTATTTTGCAACTCAACAATGACAAACAGCAAACTTTGTAAATATGATATGTTGTGTTCAGAGATATCATGTAACATTTTTCTTAGTTGAGTTTTTTGATCTAATTTACAAAAAGGTAAAAAAAGTGTTGCTCATAAAAAGTATCCACAGTGCTTGAAATATGCATATGAGCTATTGGCAGTAATGTTGAGCATCGCCTGTACTATTGCGATTTTGGTTTTATTGACAGCTAGCATCTGGTGGTGACATAAAAATGCCTTTATCTTGTGGAAGCAATATTCACAGGTGTTGAAATGTGGTGAGTAAGGTGGCTGAAATAATAGTCTTATACCGCAATCAGCTAACATGTCGCTGAGTACTGGTTCAATGCGATGACCGTGGTGGAAGCCACAATTATCCATGACCACGCAGTCTCCCCACTCAAGTACTGCACTCCCGTCAGCTCGATGCTCTTGAAGAACTTCGTCAAAGACGTTTAGCAGTTCAAATCCATTAGATGGACCGTCCAGTATATTGTAAAAATCTACGCCGGAAAATGAATGCAAAAGATTTATAGTAAAATTTGCATTAGACGCATAGCGCTGAATTTCGAAAGCAGCCTGTCCTAGTGGCGCGCTCCCGTAGTTTCTGTTCCCTGTAGTTTTGATTACGCTGGATTTGTCAAAGAAATGCAGGGTCATTGGGTTGATGTTAGCTATTTCAGTAAGAAAATCATCGATAGCTGTTGTTGCTTCAGGGGTTGTAGATTCGAGTAGAATAGATGTAAGTTTCTTTCTCGTCATTACAAGTTCTTTGTGAATGACCGTGTTGATCTGTGATACGCTCGGTAGATTAGCAGGATGAACCACGCCATCAAGTAGAAGCCTCTGGTCTCGGTCGAGTAAGTGCTCCGTTTCATTAGTTTTTGTACCTCTATGTACTCCACGACTTGTTCATTCATTTTGGGATTAGGAAAGCCAACTCTTATGCCTCTGAGGGATGTATTTTGTTTGTTGTAACGGTCTATCACTTTCTGTACAAAACTGGGGCTCGAATGAATTTCCCGTGCGATTTGACAGTTGCCAAATCCATCATGATAAAGGTCCAACACTTGTTCTCTGTACATCGCAGGTAGGGCTCTTCCATTATCAAAGCTTCCACCATACCTATTCAGTCTTAGTTGAACATCAACTAGTGTAAAATATAATAAAAATATAATTTCATTTGCGAGACAGCTGTCAGGTCGTAGAAAGAAAAAAAACGGATCGTCAAGCAAACGCAAGTTCAAATATTTTAGAAAAGGAAAACTTACAAGCACTTTGAACGTGAGTGTGTAGCATTGTAGAACTCTTGATCAATATTTCAGTATATCTTTCACAACCGTGAGCTTTTAAAAGTCCAGCGCTTTAGTCATGTTTGTTTTCCCGCCGAATTCTATCCCACCTGTATCAACTCGTCAAAAATATGTCATAAAAATGTCAAAAAAACTGTCAGTGTGTTCATGGTACTGTGCGCAGCACTGTAAAGAATATTGTATTATCCAATTTAACTTTACAGGAGCCCCTGCTTGTGTAAATTACTATGATCATTCTTGCAAGACCCAGGTACATTTAAAATATGCATGTTGAAAAGTTTACGACATTCTTAATAATTACCTGATGACTTGGACATATCATTGCAAATATCGGATTGCCAATCGGATCCTCAGGATTGGTGAAAGACATGTTTACTTTATACTTTTCACTCAATTCTTCCACATCATCAGCGACAGGCAGCATTGCCCTGGGTAATCCACACAGCATTTTAAGAAGGGTCAGATTTGAAGAAGCACCATCACACAGGACTATGGAGACCCTAAAACCATAGGCACTGAATGCTTTTAAACACTTCTGAAAGAATTCCTGCAACGTGTTCGAATCCATTGAATTTGGAACTGGAAAATAGGGCCCAATGATGTTGTAGCCTGAAGTAAGGTCCCTCCAAAGAAATTGTACAATGTAGCTGGTCTTATGGCAACCACTCTGGATGGATGATGAGTAAACATCGTGCAACACAGGCAACTCATCTGCCATGGTGAAGCTCGTTATTCCCCCACCCTTAAGGTTCCATGCTACCTTCATTTGAACCTTGAGAGCAAAATATTGCCAAAAAAGATCTATTAATATATAACATTATAGTCGTGATTACAATAGGTTTTTCTGAGTTACCTTTTGCCTGTGTTTTACAATGTGAAACCATTTAAATAAAAATTGAATTTGATTTGCATAAAAATAAATATGAGAAAAACTTATTTTCATTTCAGGGTTTCACATGAAGAGTTTGTATTTTTTGAAACAGAAGTACAAGGTGATTTGAAAATGGCCCAGTTCAGGCTGTAGTGTACTCTAGTAAATAAGAGCGACGTCACCCAGCCCGAACACATAAGAATATTTGCACAGCATTTGACTTTTCTGAGTTCATATTTGAAGCATCATAATTTATTAGGATTAATGATATTGTGTCCTACCTTCACCTCATCCCACATCAACACTCCAATACCAAGAGGCTGGGGATGGCCACAACTTTCTCGTTGGCTTTGATAGGTCTGGAACCTCTCCTGCTGACTTTCAAAGTAGTGGTGATCAATACCAGGCTGCTCAGCACCATCTTTCAGAACTTTCTTTAGCACCTTTGTACAGGGAAGTTGAAGAATGCTTAGTCCCCGCAAAGCATCATAGGTAGAAGGACAGCGGTTGTATACCGCAAGAGCTTTAAACCAAATAAAAAACAGATAATCTCATGTCTGTTTAATTAACAAAAGCCAATGAAGTATTCAGCTTAGTACAGCTAATTGTGGACACCACTCTGCATTAAACTAAATTTAAATTTACAATGTACATTAAAATCAGCCTTGTGGTGATGTGTTAATAAATCACAAACCATAATACTGGGAACCAGGCATTAATTTCATAATTCAGGATCATGTTAGCTTGCAACACTCTGTATTAGTAAAATTACTATCACAGAAATTGTTAAAACACATTATGTTACACCATATGGCATAGGGTGTCAGGTCTTTGACCGTGGTCAAACATGTAGAAGTATGCACGAGCAAGGATAGGTAAATAGTTGCTGAGAGTAGATTATTTCCATTTAATCAGATAAATGAGTATTTTTACTTTTTAATGCTCCACATCCCAACAAAAATGCTTTGACAAACATTGCCGACAAATCTGCATATAGATGTTTTTCAAAACTGTAGAACTTAGAGCTCCAAAAAATATAGTAAATCATCAGGATACTGTTTATGTAATCAACTTTGAACAGTGAAAATTAAAACCCTATCTTTAAATTACTTTTCTTGTTTTTTGCAAATTGCTGTCTTGGTCTAGTCAGGTCTACTCATCGCAGGTTTACGATGTTAGAAGAATGAAATAAAACTTTTAAAAACTTACCAACTCTGATGGTGGCCAAAGACCATCTGTTTCCCTTTTTGCCAGTCACTAAAAAATTAACAACACACATTTAATTTTATGCAGAGGTTATATCATGGGGCTGGTAGATGTTGCAGGTTATAAATAGACCACTGCTTTTAAAACTTTTCCATTATGGTCTGCCTGATAACAACATAATTTTTTAGTCACTTTTTAATAGTTCTTTAAAACTACTGAAGCTTATAGATCCCTTGAATTGTCAACTAGTATAGTATAGCAAAAATATTAAAAGTGTACTGTATTTGAAACTGTTCAATTCTGTCTATCCCAACATATTAACTAACATTGTTCTTATTAATTAAAGAGAAAATCAACATAAATACAAACTTATGAGAAAAAATTTACACTCATACCATTGTTTCGTTGGTCCTTGAAAAAACTCTCTCTGTCCTTCTCCCACACTCCACTAATGCAGTCGCCTGCCTTCATTCCTTCTTTGCCTTCATGTTTATTCCCTTCTGCAGTGATTTTCTTTAGCTCCCTCTTCCCTGCTTCTGAACCTTCAATTGCCTGAATAAGTTAGATTGTTGCCCGGACAGCTCAACCTTGGTCTGCTTGTAGCAACATGATCTCGAGACCAAAATTATGATTAGCGCGATTTCTTATTTGACTCTGAAATTATTGTTATCGTAATCCTCCGGTCAATTCCGGCATGCGTAGTGACAAACGAGGGACCGTGGATTGTGCTTTATCCAATATGGCGGACGGAGGCGGTAAGTATCGGTAAATTGCAATGGCTTTGGAGGCTTTTAGTGGTGGAAGCTGCTTGCGAACTCTTTTAAATCAATTATTTATTAAGTTTAAATTATCCTAAAAATGAGTCATCGAAAACGGAAGCTTCCCTCAATGGCTGAGCTACTTGACAGAGGAAAAGAATTGCTGGGTTTGACGAAGAAGAAAGGACGCAAAGATCACCACTATGAATATGGGAGAGATCCTGTTAACGGACTCCGCAATAACAAAGGAACATACCAAGGGCAACCCAAGAAAAGACGAAAAGAGATCAGTTTTGCTCCGGAGACTCCTGGTTTCGAAAGTGATGGTACAGTTGCAGCTTCTTGCTTTGCAATCAGTGACTATCTATTAGTACTTTAAAGACATTTCTGCTTGGCTCTTGATTCATGAGCTCTCTTTTCTTCTTCATGCAGACATTCCAGATGGCATGAGCTGTTGTGAAAGTGAAAGTTTACATTCATCGACGTGTTCATCCAATTCAATGAGTGGTTTGTTCCTTGTTGCAACTATTATCTTTTTGAATAGAGCTTAGGGCTTTTTTGGAGCAATTTTAACGTTGACATTATTCATATCGAAGACTCCAGCCTAGAAAACCCATAATATCATAGCTTTAGCCTTCACAATCAAATCATGGTGTGAAGGTCATGTTGCCTTAAATCAATGATATTAGAACCGCTGTTACATTGTAGTGATTGCATATTACATAAGAATACTAATAATAAATGTATTGTTAAAAAAATTGTTACTGTTGTTTTTACTCTCAATGTTTTTTTTTTAAAGGAGAAATGAAAGATATATTGTTAGAATCGCAAGAACTTCTGGCAAGATTGCAAGAAAGTGACCCACCCAGGAGGCAGAAATGGTCAGAAAGGCAGGCTGCTTTAAATGAAAGCTGGGAAGAGCATCGGTCATATCTTTTCAAAGCCCTATTGCAGTCCACTTTTGTTGTTCCTGAGGATGTTTTGTGCAACAGGTGTATGGTTAAAGCTGCAGTGGTGAAATGTGACATGTGTTCCAGTGCAAGACATCTGTGTCAGGGTTGCGATAAGACTGTTCATGGAACAAGGCCATTTCATGACAGAAATGCCATAGTTAATGGGCAGTATTTGCCCATCCCTGTTACAACATCATTGGGCAGTAATGGCGAATGGGAAATAGTAGGTAATTAATCTTTTATTTGGTTACATTTATGTGTGTGTTATCTATTTAAAATGGCAGTGAAAGTCTACTTAGAATAGTAATTTTGTCACATGTAAACCATAAACATATATTAGCATAAAGAAACAACACAAAATATAAATTATAAATCTTTTTACACTTCCTGTTTACAAACATTGACATCATTTTTTTTGGTTGTTTAAATTTATTAACAAATAGTGTAAAATCTTAGCAGTGTCCTTGCCTAAGTTGTCTTAATTTTTATTTATTTATGTTTTGTATTTCAGCATAGCAGAGGAATCATTTAGCATTTGTAAAATGCTTACCTTAATTTATTTTGTTCTTTATCAGTGAGAAGTCTGCCAATTTCAGAGCTTCATTGTATGATCTGCAATGGCCTTTGCAAACCTCAAGAAATTTTGACAGAAAGTCACTGCATCATTGTTACTCTTCAAGGTAGTAATAGGCTTGTATGAATTTACTTCCTGTAAAAAAACCTAAACATATTCTATTTCTGTAACATATTAGCATTTAATTTTTTGCTGCATTTTCTAAATTTTAATCAAGCCTGTTATTGGCTTCTTCAGATGTTACAATCAGTTTGTCCTTCTTACCTAATTACACACTTGTATGTCAAATTTCAGGACGGTTTGACATAAATCACCAGAGATATCAATGTCTCAAATGTAATAAACTCATTTGCACTTCTGAACCAGTGGTTGTAACACAGTCAGGGTTTTGGCCAGGAAGTATCAGAGATATGACATATGTCTTTAATCAAGACCTTTTCCTTTACTGGGATCTTCTTCAGAAGCAGATTCCTGGAGTGTCTGAGCACTCATTTCTCAAGTCACTTGAACTCTTTTCAAAGAGAAAAGGACGTGTGAGTACCAAGATTGAAGACTATCAGTCATTAGAAATGTGGTTGTTAATTAGTTCTTGTATGTTGCTGATAGGTTGTATATGGTGTATAATGCTGCAACAATTTAATAGCTTATTGTTAATACCAGCAAAGTGAACTTTATATTCGGGCTGCACTATGTAGTAATGTTATTGCTGACAGGCTGTTAGCCAGTGTTTAAAAGGTTTTCTTTGTTCTGCCTCCTAGTGGGATCTGAGGACAGCAGTTCAGCTTGGTGATGTCTATTTCTGCAGTCCTGAGTGCCAGATGTATTTTAAGATTCCTACATTTGCTTTTAATTAAGAAGCTCTCAACATACCAACAAATATTAATTCTCTCTTAAAAGTGGGCTTGCACTAAATGATCATTTAGTTAAAAGCTTTGTTGTTGACACAAGGAAAAAAAAACTTGATGATTAAAAACTCATTTTCTTTTTCTTACCTGTTGTTTGAAAGATAACATTTGTGGATTGCATAGAGATCATAACTAAAGAGGTTGTGACATTTCATAACATGATAGCTTGAATATTCTTTCCAGGTCGCAACAATTAATGCCACAACATTTGGAACATCCTTTAAAGAATGGAAGTACTGTCAATTTGAACTAGACAAATTACGACAGATTGACCGGATGGAATGCCCATCATGTAGTGATCACCAACATTCTGTGCATGTTGATGGCAACATGAAACTCTACAGATTTAAATCTGCTGGAATGTAAGTTTTGTAATTAATTTTGCCCCAATAACAAAGAATGTTTATTTTTGATTCATATTTTTTTTAACATAAAGGTCAGTGAACAGTGCTTTCATTAAGCACCAATTGGCAACTATTTTCTTTGGCTAAGTAATTATTATAACAATAATTAATAGTTGTAATATTATTTTTTATGACACCTTTATTTAGAAGAAAAAAAGACTGTTACTACGGAGAGGCATTTGTCGTTTCAAATGAGAAAGTTGACAACCATATACATGAGGTCTATCAAGGTGTTAAGCAAAGGGTAAGAGCTCTATTAAACATGTATCATTCTGCCTGTACACATTTCAAAGAAGCCAACTTAAAATGTATGATACTAGATTCCCAATTACTCCAAAATAATTGGCATGCTGTAGATAATATTGCAGTGTGGTACCATGCTATAGCTATTTTATCAGAAAGACAGACAGTACTTGTACAAATACAGTACTAGTGAAAAAGCATGTTTGTTGTAGTTAAAAATTAAATTCAGGTTAAAGTGATTTTAACCTAGTTTGATTCTCAATTTCCTTTGTCTTCTAACCCTAATAAGGGTTAAAAGACAAAGGAATTTAATTTTTACCTGAATTTAATTTTTAACTACAACATTTTCATGTAATGTTAGACACATGTAGGTGTCTGGGTTTGTGTGGATTTAATGGCCCTTTCAATAGAGTATCCTAGAATGATTTCAGTGCTCACCTGTGGAAAGCAATTGTATATCTAATGTAGCCTATTTAATGTCTGCACTGTCCCCTTTACAGTATAAGTAGTTATCAGTCTAAATTTACTTTAAATGTGTTTTTAATGATTCATTTACATTCTTAATGTTTACAACACTGGCTGGAAGTGCTGCCATTGCCTGCACTTGAATATTTAAATAAGCCATAATATTATAATTTAAATGGAGTCTACAATAATTGTACTGATGGACTATTTTCTGGATGCATTATTGAAATGTTTTGGTAGCAACAGTGAAAGGCACTTTATAAGTATCGTGTAGATGTCTAGGTGTTTATTTTTTATAACTTAGGTTTAGTTTGATTCAATGTGACATACTCTATCAGACTCCAAAAAAATCTAGTCTGATATTTAATAAATTTGAAGCTTATGTGAATTTCAATTTAGAAAACAGATGAGCATGCAAAGTGTGGTGAATCAAACTGGTGTGCAGCAAGAAACACAATAAAGAAGAGGAGAAATCTGTCTGAGACAGGCCTGGAGATATCAGGATGCAGGCACGGATTGGCACAGCATGCCATCAACATGATGTATAGGGAGGCTTATGGCTATGCACACTATCTTCAAGTCAACTACTATATTCCCAAAAAATTGATTTTTTTTGGTACAATGTCATTTGTAAATACTGGCCTTGGCTAAAAAAGAATGACCCAGGAACTGCCCAGAAAATGAAACCAGCATTGTCAGTGATGCATACAAAAGCTCATGCTTGGTCATGTCAGGTACAGTACCGCTCAAAAGTAAGTTACCACCGTCTCGCGAGACGCATCTCGTTTCTCGCGAGACTCGTCTCGAGAGAAACGAGATGAGTCTCGAGAGAAATGAGATAAGTCTTGTTTCTCGCGAGTGCACTGGAAGTACCAATGCTATGCATTTGTCGGTATTCGAAACCTGTTTTGTTAATAAGACGTCTGTATCGTATCGATTAGCACGGTAGACACGATTTTCATTCTCATCAGCAATGCGTGTGTACCATGTGTGTATTATAAATTCTCAAGCGTCCCGTATTGTTTCATAAACATCGGCCAAACCTTTTTGCATTACAGCCAGACTTGCTTGACGTTTAGTTTTTGTAAATACATGCACGATAAAAGTCGAAGGTATGTGAATCGGTGGCAAGTTAGTCACTCGTGTTTACAAATATGTTTTACAGTTGTATTAATTCTCTTGTTTGTATAGATCTTAAAAAAAAAGTTTGTTCGCAACCCTAAACGTGATTCATACAGTTGATAATCAAAATGTAGTGTTCATGAAACGTGGAATTTTGTCACCTGATCTACGTGTTGGAAGTTGAAGCTGCGATTGCGATCACTATGTCAATACAGCAGTGCAACCTGTTTTGCCAACTATTGCTCCCAACTGATTTGTCGGGAAACTCGACGAACTTTTTATCCAAAGATTGCGAACATACGAAACGACGCTAAGTGTTCTGTAAAATAATTTAATATTCAAACTTGCAAACACACACTTTGCACATAAGCCTCGAACTTTTTATTCAAAAGTTGTGAGCACGCCACGCTTTGATCACACTTCACTTCACTTTACATACGAATAACTAATTTATTCAAACTTGTGAACGCTCGCTTTGCACATGAAATCCGAGTTGACTAACTTTTTATTCATACTTGTGTACGCTTGAGAACACACGCTTTGTAAACATAAGGAATCTCGACTACCTTTTGAACACACACTTTAATCACTGAGCCTCGACCAACTTTTTATCCACATTTGTGTTCACACGCTTTTTGCCACGTCAAACCTCTAACATTTTATTCAAACTTGTGAACATGCAACACCACGCTTTAATCATGAAACCTCAATTGCCATTTTTTCAAACTTGTGAACATGCTAGACCACACTTTGAACATGAAACCTCCATTACCATTTTATTCATACTCGTGAACATGCTAAACCACGCTTTGATAATGAAACCTTGACTAACTTTTTATTCATACTCGTTAACATGCTAAACCACACTTTGATCACGAAACCTTGACTAACTTTTTATTCATACTCGTAAACATGTTAAACCACTCTTTGATCATGAAACCTCGACTAACTTTTTATTCATACTCGTAAACATGTTAAACCACGCTTTGATCATGAAACCTCGACTAACTTTTTATTCATACTCATAAAAATGCTAAACTACGCTTTGATCATGAAACCTCGACTAACTTTTTATTCATACTCGTAAACATGCTAAACCATGCTTTGATCATGAAAACTCGACTGATTTTTTATTCACAGTTTACAGGCAAACGTTTCTTCTAGGTACTCCAAATGAAAACTTATCATGTGTTGCTAGGGATGCGACCGTAATTGCGAATGTCAACAATATGCGCTTCAACTTTTTGAAATAAACTTTAAATTCTGGGTGAAGGGCAGAAGGGAATTTTCCAAGATTTCGTTGACATAAAACGTCGCATCCATGTTCCCACTCTAGTCGGTCCTCTTTTCGAGATACTCGCCCAGATGTGTACTTTGAAAGGATGCTTGGCTCATCCTTTCAGCTTCGGCTGCTCCCACCTGCGACGGAAGCATAGCTTGGTGTGCTTTTCCATATGAACAGAACATTCATCTGTGAAGATGACATCATCGAACTGCTCGTTGTCTTCCACACACTTCAGACAGAACTCCAGTCGTTTGGCGCGGTTCGTCTCGTGTATCAGCTGGCAGTATTTCGTGCCAGTCTGAACCCACTCAAGCTTCTCCCTCAGCCTCTTCACCTTGCTCTCAGAGAAGTTGACGCCGAACTGTTCCTGGAGCTTTTTGCCAAGCTTTGGTGCTGTGAGTTCGTCATTCTTCTCCATTTCAGCATCAATAAAGTTCAATACTTCTGGCGTGACATTTTCATTTAGACGACCTGGTAGAGGGGCATTCGAAAATGACTGCCTTTCTTGGAAACGTTCTAAAAAGCACCTCACACTGAGATGACTTATTTGGCAGTCATCATCGCCAAGAATTTTCACAATTTGACTAATATTTCTATTTTGTTCTCGAAGCCTGACAATTTTTGCTTTTTGTTTATTTGTCAAGCAACCCGTGATTGAAAGGAATGCTCTTACTGTTGAGTGAGATGCAACTGTCATTCAATACATTTTAACAAGAAAAACATAACTAGCCAGTTAGGTATCAATAAAATTTCAATACATTTTAAAAAGCCAATGAGCATCAGGAAATTTGGATCCACCATTAACAATGAAAAATTTAAATACTCAGTAGCCAATCAATGACAAGGAATTTGGATCCGTTTTTAAACAAAGGACTTGTTACACACACTATAAAAGCACCCCTGCGTTTTTAAAAACACCATAGTAATTTGATTACTCTGACAATCGTCATGTGCATTGTTAAGAGAAAAACACTAACAAGAAAATGGCTGCCAGAAAATTATGTCGCGAGACACAATTACCTTCAAAGGCACTGTTTTTTCCCCGAAGAGGGTAAGACTGGCATTACTCCTACACTCTTGATTTTGGAAAAGAGAGCAGCTGCAGTTGGCGTGGACGTCACCATTAACTGGCAGGGGGAGCATGTTCCCGCTAAAATAGTTGCATTAAGTGGTAAGTACAGATGTAATAATTGCGTTAACTTTTTGTAAGCTTATCAACTCACCTTCGTGAAATGTCGTTGAACTCACGGCAACTTTTGTAACCAACAAAGTGATTAGTGACTAAAGAAACTCAGGTGCTGTGTTGGCGGACAAGTTGAAAACGCCAGCTTTTCATCAAATTCGTTACAGCAGTAAAATTTACCTTTATCAAGTACAAGTTGATAATCAACTAAATTTTTGTAACCGCTTGATTTTCCTTGGTAGATCATTATCAAGTCTTGCACAAGAAGGATCTGGCCTTTTCTCAGGAGTACCTTAGAGGCGACGATAAGGAAAACCAGGCACAACTGAGAAAGAAGCCACGTAAGGTAAGTCGAGATCTGTCCTTCTGATATGATGCTTGTAGCGTAATTAGAATGTTCAGGGTTTTCGAGCGCGCAGAACGTTGGTTACTATGATTGTAACGTAATAGTCATTTGGGTAATTAGAACATTCAGGTTTTAACGTTGGTTTAAGTAATGATTGTTACCAGCGTAACGAATTACGGTCACTTCGCCCCAACCAAAAGTCAGTTCACTCCATAATCGAAGTCACTTCGCTCCATACAAAAGTTACTGCGCTCCACGCAGAAGTTAACTTTGCTGTGAATGTTTTGCTTTTTGTTATTTTGAACTTATGTTACATGTAGTTCTGATTATTAAATAATCCAGCTTCTAGTTGCGTTCGGTCGCACTTGGTAACACCGGTCATAGTCAATCGAACGTTAGGAAATCGAAATCAATTCGATTGAGCTCGACAATGTAGAATCTTTTAAGATAACACAAATAGTTGAGGTCCGAATTTTCAAATGAACAAGTCTTTGAAAGGTTGAAGCGTTGTGCCGAAAAAAAAGCCTCACCTTGAATTAACATAAGTTCACACTTTACGCGTGGGTATGTGTGGCAAAAAAACAATACAGTCTCCATTAAAAGAAGTCTTGTGCAACTACACGCGCAATAAATTAAATACATTTAGACTCGATAAAAAAGTCACTTCGCTCCATACAAAAGTTACTGCGCTCCACACAGAAGTTAACTTTTGTGAATTTTTTGCTTTTTTTTTTATTTTGAACTTATGTTACATGTAGTTCTGATTATTAACTAATGCAGCTTCTAGTCGCGTTCGCTTGCACTTGGTAACACCGGTCATATAAATTTTGCCTTAAATTACTGCCTATACAGTAAGGACTGGTTTCGTAGTTTTGGGGCGAAGAGATATTGATTTTTACCACAGGAGCATTAGGAGGCCAACAGAATTATTTTTTAGTGGGCCAAAAGCAATAGATAGTAAGGTAATTGGAATGATGAAGTTACAAGCAATTCATGTCAACTACTAATTGACATCACAGAATAAGTTTTTACCTGTATGTAATGCCAGGTCAACAATACTTTATTTCTTCACTTCAGGAAAAGGATGTGAATATGATGAAGAGAGGGGCTGGGAAGAAGGATACTGGGAAAAAGAAAAATGGAGGAAAGAAGGTAACTTGAAATTTCAATGGTTTTTAGAGTCAACATTTTCTAGGGAGATAGCATAGCATAGCCCGAAGAGTTTTGAAGTTAACAATGTAACTATTCGCGAATAACACAGATTTAGAGTAGCTTCCCGGTCATTTTTGTTTTCTTATATTTCTATTTTATTGGGTTTGATAGGATGAATGTCAGGTACTTCTGATGGTAGCACCTGTAGAGCCGGAGAAAGAACAGTCCGAAACCGTGCTACCTGCATTGTGTAACACTAACAACAATGTGAGTGGGGAGAAGGATGCCGGCAACGAGGTAACTTGACAAAGTAAACATTGATAATTAAGCAAATTGAGATGTCAATGCTTGGACGGTTTGGTATCACTCCACTAAGATCCGCAATGAAATGTATATATTGTATCTTCTATTGAGATTGCAAATGTTTTGCGACAGCGGTTACATGTGGTATAACCTGAAGTTTTCAAAGTCAACAACCTTGTTAACAAAATTTGAAATGTTCACTTTTAGAGAAGCTTCCCGGTCCTTTTTTTCTTATAGTTCTATTTTACTGATTTTGATAGGATGAATGTCAGGTACTTCTGTTTGCAGGATATTTCAAATGTTATGGGAAGGTTTGGTCAGGGATCCACGGAAAATGTTGTTTCACGGGGAAGTGGAGGAAATCGCATTTTAGGGGACATTTCAAATGTTATGGAACGGGCAAGCGCTTTGGAAGAGGGTGATAAGGAAATTGGTAATGTTTCACGGGAACAGTCGTTGGGGGAGGAGGATAAAATATTTATGGGGGAGGCATTACTTTTGAAGCATTCAAGTTGTCGTGTGGGAAATTTCACCGGTAAGTTTTTAAGCATTATCTTTAAGCCGGAGGAGTTAATTAACCGTAACTGTACTGGGACTCGGGGAAAGGGGCAGCTGAATGCTGCGAAAATAGATATTGTAAAAAAGTATGTTCTAAAACTGTATCCATGTACCCCAGTACAAGAGGACTTAGTGTGGAGGAAATGTGTTATTGCTTTCGACAAATTTTTGCAAAGGAAAAAGCGTGATGGCCAGGAACGACGAGATTAAATATCTATTTTTAATGTTACAGTAATTAATTCATATGTTTGAGTGCGCTAAAATCCGCTTCCTTAGATTGAACCCTAACGATCAGTTTGTGAAAAAATGGATTCATCAGTCTTAAAATTGGAGATTCTCACCTGTTCAAGTTCATATAAGAAAGATTGAGAGACAACAACATAGTTTCGTGGATTTAAGCGTGCTCAAGTACAGTATTGCCGTTTGAAGAGAAAAGTTTCCGTTGTCATGAATGTAATTTAGAAAAGATCACAACTCTTAGACTAGCTGGCCAATGTTAATAATAGTTATGTGCAAATGTGGTAATAAAAGTGCGTTTCAGTGTTCAGAAGTTGGATCATGTATCTTATGGCAGGCCTAGACTGCTGTATCGACCGATATATAAAATGTTTATTTACATACTGCTCGAGATCTTCGTTGTCGAGCAACAAAAATTCTATCTGTTAAAGAGAGTGTATTGTGCCATTGGAAAAAAACAATTTATATCAAATAGAACCGGTGATGTTTTTGCCGCAATGCTTTGCGAAACAAACTTCATTTGCGTATTAAATCGACTGCTGCTAGACAGAACTTTCCCTTGCAAAAACATTGAGTTAATGTAAACGTCGCATCACATAAACATTATTGGAAACTCCTGTATTCAAAGATATTGTATTTTGCCGTTTGAATAAACGATTTATGCCAAATAGAACTGGAAATATATTTTTAGTGTTTGCCTTGATGTTTCGGAGAACAATAAAAGTTCATTATGTTGTTGACTTGTCGACGCGTGCCGCTAGACAAAACTCGCATTGGCAGAAAAATTTAAAACTACATGTAATGTAAACGGCACATCTCAGAAACCTCAATAAAAACTCCTGTCTTCAAAGATATAGTATTTCAGCGTTTGAATGAACGATTTATACCAAACAGAACCGGAGATATCATTTTTTCAACAATTTCCGTGACGCTTTCATGACTCCCATTCACAATTGACTCGCTGGCGCATGCTGAAAGCCGGAACGTTTTTCTCCTAGGCAAAATTAAATGTTTGTTTGAATTAGCGGTTATTGCAGAGCGAGCAAATGTAGGTAACTTAAATCATTCAGAGTGAGCAAGATTCGCAAAATCGACTCTTTGCCCCCATGATTGCACGAATTGAAACGCATGTAACTCTACTTGTAGTTAAGTTCGATGTTCGATATTACCTTTGTTCGATATGAATCGAGCAAATGATCAATGCATATTTTATGTTGGACGGTCCCATCGATTTGACAACGAACTGCAGAGCGGCAATCGTTACTTGTAACCGGTTTCTTACGCGTAATATAAGCCATACTAAACACTTCAGTGATTCTCGCGAGAAACAAGAAACGTCTCGAGAGAAACGAGACTCATCTCACGAGAAATGAGACGAGAGGTGGTAACTTACTTTTGAGCAGTACTGTACTTATAGTTATATGCATCTGCAATGATATTGTTGACTCTTGTGCATTTGGAAACTGTCGTGTAAATACAATTTTAATTGAAAAGGCTTTAAATCCATGTACTTAGAAATGTTTTATATATGTACATATAAGAGGCAAACCTGTTAGATTGAGTTGAACCTTCTCATAAGAACAAGCGGACTGAGAACATCATGCTGAAATTTTGCCAATAAGCTACTGTATAGATAAGGTCAAATTCAGCTCGATAAGTAAAACATGTTCCGGTATAAAGGAAAAGGTTTTACAATAAGGAAACAATACAGTTGGTTGTGAAGTCTGATTGTTTGGATTAGAGTAGTCCTTTGAAGGGTTCTGTTGTTAAGACTGACATTTCAACAATCTTAAAGGAATTTATCATCACAGTACGGTGAAGTGTTATTTATCAGTTGGGTCTCCCTTTCCTCTCAGCTAATTTAAGTAATGAATTTTAGTGCATACTGGATGAAATACATGCAATACTTGTATTTATCTGTTTGTATTTATTGATTTTTTTTCAGTGTATGCAACAAGTAAACCTCCTGAAGTGTTTCTGAAACCAATTTTAAGAACACTTTCAGGCTGGTTTTCACTAAGCATCCCATAAATAAAAAGATAATCAGTTGACAACCTGAAATCAGTGTTCTTACATGCGTGTGTTTACTGTACACTGTATATGTTTCCACTCAGGTCTTGTGGGGTGGTAGGTGGCAGAATGAGGCAGCTGCAACTACTGGGGAAGAAGTTGAGCATATCAACAGCCACTTCTCGAGATTAGGCTCCTGTACAAAGCATATGCTCCCTGAAGGTACAGCACTCTTATTGTCATGCATCTAACAAAATAACAAAGGCAACTGAAAGCTATGCCCCATGTGAAGCACCAACCAGCCATGTTAGATTCAGATATCTTCATAATTTTTTTTATAATATAGTAATCTAAAGTATTAGATTAAAGTGTTTATGTTTTCATTTTTCTTTCTATTACTTGACAACCCGATAGGTAGAGAAGAACTACTTACTGAACATTCTATTCAGTAAATGGTTTGAACCCAGGTACCCAGGAGTACCTGACGTTTCGACAACCTGATTGGAAGTCATCTTCAGAGTCAAGTGAATAGTGTTTGTCAGTCGATGATCTTATAAGTCTGGTCCGTTGAACGTGATTGGTCAGTATAGCCATGATGGTATTTGCTGAAAGACTTGTGTAAAGTTTGTCATCAGTCATTGGTGGGTTTCAATCCGTCTATTGTTAGTCAATTAGGTCGGTTTTGGTCCGTGTATTGTTAAGTCGGTCTGTTAGAAGTCTGTTTGTCGGTTTCGTTTCTGTCGTGGATAAGTCGTTTGTAAGGCGCCAGTAGTTGTTGACATCTGTTAAGAGGTGTTTGTTCTAGGTTAGTGTACCAGCTTTCCAGAGTCAGTCGTTGAAAATAGTTTGTACTGTAGGTTAAGCACTGAGCAGAGTCCCAGTCAATGTTGTGGTTTGTCAGTTGATGATGTACAGCAATGTGATTGTTGGCATCACCATTTCTCGTGGCTTGTTTGTGTTCAGTCAGTCTCGTGTTAAGGTTTCTGCCAGTCTCACCAATGTAGGAAGCCTGGCAGTTGGAGCATTTGATCTTGTAAACTGCTCCCTGTCTGTCGTTAGGTTCATCTCTGTCTTTCACGTTGGTCAGTAAGTGTCGTAACGTAGTTGTAGGTTTGTGGGCTACACAAATGTTGTAGGGCTGTAGGATCTGCGAGATGGTCTCAGAAGTGCCCTTAATTTAAGGTATAGTCACTGTAGTAACAGGCGTAGGGTTCCTGTTCGTAGCGTAATTTAATTTGACTGATGACAAACTTTACACGAGTCTTTCAGCCAATACCATCATGGCTATACTGACCAATCACGTTTAACGGACCAGAATTATAAGATCATCGACTGACAAACACTATTCACTTGAATCTGAAGATGACTTCCGCTCAGGTTGTAGAAATGTCAGTCACCAACAACAGTTCTTTTTAGAACTACACTCACCCGGACGATCACACTATACGAAGAACATTCTATTCATTGGAACAGGAGAAAATTTGAAAGACTTCCTCATTCACTTACAAAACGATATACAAAGGTATAAATGACAGCTTTTGTCTTTCAGTGCTGTGATAGTTAGGGTGGATTATTTATTGCTAATCATTCCTTGATAACACAGTTTGAAATCAATGTGTCTGCTTCATACCTCTCTGTTCCCAGGCCCAAAATCATCTTAAGCCGCTGGCTCAGGAAATTAAAGAGCTGTATCAAAGTGTTGGTCTGAAGGAAACAGATGTGTGTTTTGAAAGTTGGAAATCAGATGTTCGTCTGGTTGCAAAAGGTTAGGTATTTTGAAGTCATGTTTGGCACTTGAAACCCACATGTAGTGAAATTATCTGTTACAATTGTGCCCCAACTTTTTCTCACATATGCCAGTGTAATCATCCCCTTGCTTTTCTCTGATGCATGATGTAATGGCGTTGTCCACTTAGCTATAACGAAATGTTGTGTTTAAGTTTCTTTATCTGTTTTTTTTGGTGTGTGTTTGTCTTTTTAGTTTTGATTTGTTTTCATACATAAATTCAGATGATGAAGCTTTATACAACAAAAAGCCACAACTGTCCAAAGATGAAGAGCTATATCTGAGTCACTTGTTGACACTGCAAGACTGCACTTCTAAACAGAAGTTACTCTGCGAGACTGCTGAGCTAATGTATGGGAAGAAGTTCAGCGACCTTCAACCAAAACGTTGTACCAACTTTGATGAAGGTGAAGCGGTATTAGTGGAAAAGGCGCTATTGTATTTCGAAAGGCAAATGGAGCATTTTCACCATTCAATTGCTCAGTTGGCAGTCAATATGGGAAAACTTGCAGGTGATTTCTTTGTAATTTTACCTAAGCGTGCCAAAGAACAAAATTTAATATGCTTACACCTAACTGTCGGTAAACCACCTTTGACAGGCCCTTCTCTTTCTTTCTTTTTCTAGTCTGTAAATTTCTCTATATTTTTATTTCTTTAGACGGATCAAAACAGCGTTAAAAGCTATGTGCAAAAATAACGGTGGAGAAAGCAAACCTACAAGACTTACTTGTTAAGTACAACCGACTTTCTTCTGATGGCTCTGCCAAATTAGAGGAGATAGAGAATGGCAAATTTCCCTGGAAAGCTGAACTTCATACTGTTGAAGGTATGAGCAGAATGTTCCAAAAAGCACATTAAAGTTAATCATGATCGAAACAATTTAATTTGTTATTAATACTTATTTTTATCTACGTTTTTCACAGTTGTACCTATCCGTACGAAGCGATTGGTGGTAGACAAACACATGGAAGCCTCCAGGTTTCAGGAAGAAATAAAACTTCTTCAGAAGGAGATGATTGGATTCATGGCATTTACAAAAACACTGTTTTACCATCCTTGGTCAAACAACAGGAGCAACTGCAGATTTTATTGAAAGGTATCTGGATCGTTAGCTTTCAAAACTAAAATAATAGCATTATAGTGTGACGTATGCTAACCTTTAGTAACTTCTATATTCCGAATATATCTTTTTTAAAAACACTTACACATCAGGTTTCAGTAGCCCAACCCGCCAATGCAAACTGAGTACTGCCCAGTTATCTCACATTTACCTTTTTTACAGATACTGAACACTTTTGACTCATAAATAAAGTTTCTTACTGTTATTCATGTATCTGTCCGTGCGTCCATCCATCCATTTATGTATTGCATAATACAGACAGACAGATGCACAAAAACACGGACGCCAGTCCACATAGCTCACTATATGCTTTGTTATGCTTCAAGTGATCCAACAAAACAGAACTTGTTATGTGTTGTCCCTTTCAACTGAGTTAACTTTGCTTTCTTCACTCCAGATGTACAGAAAGAAAATGAAGTCAGAGGACTAGGAACTTACTCGGAAGCATCTTCTGAAGAAATTTCAGTAAGTCTTTTGTTGGTTGAGATAACAGACGGTCAAAGTGCAGTGTATGACCCACTTGGTCTACAAGGCTTTCCTACTAACCGTGCCAAGTGCCAAGTTCTTTTGTAGTGGTTAAATCAATGTTTTCCGTAATAGTACTATTTTTGAAATCGTACAAGGTCTTGGTACTGTATCATGTTTAGTAGGTGACTTACAGTTGGTTTTTGTTTCTAACAAACATGTAGAGTCTCCGGTATACAACCTGTTCGATCCAGAAGCAGGTGATAATGGCAAAACTAGCCCTAATCCAGGATGGCAAGAATTTTGCCATAAAGCAAATCGTTGCCAGGATAAGTGCCTTCACTCCAGTGCTGACTGAAGATCTGGATGCATTTCGTCAGTTCCTCCTCACGCATGATGTAGAAGTAGAAGATGGTGATGTCGAAAGCTTGAAAGGCGAAGGAGATGAAAATGAAGAAGACACTGAGTTGATCAGCGGTGGCTACTGCGACTTGATAGGAAAGGGATCTGCAAACACTATCCTGGATGCACTTAGCAGCTTAAGTGCACCTCTAGTACGTGCAGTTCCCCCAGAGGTTATAGCTCCTGGCGTTACCTGTTGGAAATTTCCAAAGGAAATAAGTCAAGGCCTCTACAAAGGCAGGAACGGAAGCAAAGCATGCAGCTTAATGAGTATACTCGCTGGGTATGCCCTAAGTCTCCAGAACACTGCTCCTCCAGATTGCAACTCTAGTATCTCGAGCATTTTTCTTTAAGTATTACGCGGTTGTATAGAAATTGGCAATCGCATTTACGATCTGCGTCGTGACAGTTTGCCATCAAGGTATCTTTCGATACAAGAAGCTGCTAGCATACTAGAGATGTGGTTTGATATGGATGTAGGCATCAATTTACCTGTACGGTTGAAAGAACATCATGTTTTATCTACCGTTGGTGGTCAGTTACAAGAAGCATTTGTTTCTCGTTCTTCGTTCGTTGCATTTCTTATACTCAACAAGAAAACTTCTTTGTTCTATTTTACCGAAGGCATCATAACCTATATTGATACTCATTGCCACGAGCCAAGTGGTGCTGTCGTAGTCACAGCTGGGGAAAAAGAGCTCAATTCTTTTTGCAACGCTGTTTAGGAATTAGAAGGCAATCAGGATAACACTTATGGAAATTTGGTATTTGTAACCTTTTAGTAGCAAAACTTGCCAACCATAAAGCAAGGAATTCAATTTATTCACAGAAAAATGGTGGACTTTGTCATTATGTTGTGTCTGTCAGTAAAATGTCAGTTATTCATATAAATATATGTATTTCTACAATAGACAGCTATGTAAGTTATACCATAGTAAGTGTCGAAGGCACTCGGAAGACGAGTTACCTAAGTTAATAGAGTGTACCTACGTTTAAGCATTCAAGGACTTTAACTCCATAAGTACTTAGATTTCCACACGAGGACTGCACCAAGTACAAGTTGTCCTGTAATGAATATCACATAGAGCTTTTTCGTATTGCCGTTTTTTTGTAGATTGTTTTCAAAAAATGAAAAAGGACAGTTCTCAGTTTACGAAGCAATTAAATTTAATTTTGCACAAATTAGTGTTTCTCAGAGCTATTCTAAGAGCTATTTTTTATAGCAACATGAAACAATGTCTAAAAATCTCTTTACCATAGTCATTCTTGAAATAAGTTATAAGTTATATGAACTTTCATCGTCTCAGTAATATTTTGATTTTTTGGTTTTAATCTGTTGTATCTTTTCGTATTGTATGTTATTGTACGTAGTTCATTAACACTGAAAAGCCCCAATTGGGAGAGTTAAATAAAATTTTTATTAATTTGTAAAATAGTCAAATTATAATAAGAAACAAACAAATGATGGCCTTCGTGAAAAGAGTGGTTTTCGTTTGACCGCCAAAAGTTATTGGTGAATTGCTTCAAGTCTGCATTACTATGGAGGCGGGGCAGGGAGTGCTCATCGATTGGTTTGAAATCCAGTACGAGGAAAACCCAAAACAAATCGCGACTCCCGCGTGCACGTTCTCTCCAAATTGGATCTGCTGCGTGTTTGGTTTACTGGATGGTCAAAATTCTATGTGACTGGCCAAAGTAATTACTTTGGTTTTGGGTTGAAGCTCTGAAATTGCTCTAAACATGTCTAATTGTTTAGCAACCATATCACAGTTGAATGAAGACCGCTCTATCAAATTAATTTAAACCTAGGAAATTTAACTGTGCTAATCAGGCGTTTATCATTTGAAAATGAATAGACTATAAAAACAGTAAAATGTTCTTAAAAAGACTAGTTAAAGGAAGCTCAATGAAACGTGGGTATGTGTTTGTTGACTATGAACAAGAAACGGCAATTGCAACTCTAGGAACTCTTTAGTAAATGTTTCAGAACAACCAACTGATGGGTATAACTCACTTTAGAACTCTGGGAAAAGTAGAATTAGAACTAAATAATTGACCCTAGTAAGCTATATAACACACTATAGAACACCCAATCTACATCCCGATTTTACAGTTATTTTAGAAACGATGGAAAAACAGGGTTCATTTTGTGAATTGAACCTAGTAAGCTATATAACACACTATAGAACGCCCAATCTGCATTCCGATTTTACAGTTATTTTAGAAATGATGGAAAAACGGGGTTTATTCTGTGAATTGACCCTAGTAAGCTATGTAACACACTATAGAACACCCAATCTACATCCCGATTTTACAGTTACTTTAGAAATGACGGGAAAACGGCGTTTATTTGTGAATTGAACCTAGTAAGCTATATAACACACTAGAACACCCAATCTACATCCCGATTTTACAGTTATTTTAGAAACGACGGAAAAACGGGGTTTATTCTGTGAATGGACCCTAGTAAGCTATATAACTCACTATAGAACACCTAATCTACCTCCCAATTTTACAGTTATTTTCAAATGATAGAAAAACAGGGTTCATTTTGTGAATTGACCCTAGTAAGCCATATAACTCACTATAGAACACCTAATCTACATCCCGATTTTACAGTTATTTTTCAAACGATAGAAAAACGGGGTTCATTTTGTGAATTGACCCTAGTAAGCCATATAACTCACTATAGAACACCTAATCTACATCCCGATTTTACAGTTATTTTTCATACGATGGAAAAACGGGTTCATTTTGTCAATTGACCCTAGTAAGCTGTATGACTAACTCCAGATCTTTCTCGTTGTGTTGGCTTCGTTTTGGTTGTTTTGCTGGCTTAAGTGGTTTGGTTTTGGTGGTTTCGTTTTGTTGTTCTGGGTTGTTTTTCTGTAGGTGCCCAAATGACCGCCGATGAGGGTCGTTGAAACCCGCCATGATCGGGTGTATCAATACGCCCGTCACCCCCCCAGCCAAAATCCTGCTCGAGTGCCTGCACGTGCAGCAAGTTTTTCGAAGTTTGATGCAATTGGTAAGTTAGATAGAGCGGTGGTGGATATTATTTAGATTCGCAAAGCTGTGAGGGAGAATATGGAGAATATTTGTTAACAATATTTGCCTCATTAATATAAGCAATAAGGTTTTGATAGAGCTACAAAAGTATCAGTTCTGAGTATTGAAAGAGCATAACACAATTAACTGTCCCAGGGAATTTTACCCCAATGTTAATGAATTATTTTTGTGCCTACCTAAGTTCAAAAAACTCAATTATTACAAAAACTAGATGTTCACAAGGCCTGAAAATGTTTGTCATCAATTTGTGTCTAGCATGATGTCTTGTACAATGTCATATGTTAATGAGGAAAAATATAAGCAATGAAATGAGCTTTGCCATAACATCATGGACAAGGGAGGGGGTACTCCCACATTGGGAGTGCCACCTTGCCACTCTACTGCCTCCTAAAACAGGAAGGCATTGAAGTGGATGGATTTGCATTTTATTTTATTCCAGTATATTACCTCACATTATTATTAATTTTTGTAGAAATCAAGAAGTAACCAAGTGTAACAGTAGCTTGTGTGGATAATGAGAGATTTTTTCATAGATATTTATGATAGATTATAGTATCCTGACTAATCTAGCTATTCGATATTTAGCACTGTTATATTTAACTAATTGTCGTCAGTTTTTATGTGTCTGTCCTCTTATTGATGAAAAATTGCATCATAACATTGTCAAAGTGGCTGTGTGGCAGTGTAACAGATGAGTGGTTCCACAGTGAACTTTGACAATGTTATGATGGAATTTACACATTTAAAACTAATGCCAATTTGTTTTTACAATAACAAGACCCGAGTCTGACGCGTACAAGTAGCTCATTTCCATAGTACAGTGCGTGCAAGTCCGAGTCTTCAATTTTATCCATCTGTACTCCTATTTATGATAAAAATGAGCCAATCACTGTGCAAGAAATTGGACAGTTATTGTAAAAAATATCATTGATTGTTATAACCTGGATGTTTGAACTAAACACCTCAATTAAAGGGCTCATTCTAATGAATAAGTGTTGGATGGATATTTTTGTTACATATAGCAACCTTTCTATAATTCAGGAACATATTAATATGGGTCTGTTTGGCTTTTACACAGGACCATATATTACAGTCAAAAAATGAAGAGAAGGAATCGAGGAAACTTTCCAGGCAAAGTAAGCTACAGTCTATATAGCCTCCAGAGAATGAGACATTTAGTAAAAAGTCAGAGCTGTATCCTATTTGTCTGCAAATCTGATTGGTTTTCACACTGTTTTGTCTTTGCTGATGGAAAACAAGTGTGTAAATTGGTCTTTTATGGCAAGATGTTTCTGTAGTGGTGTCTTAAGGGTTTCTTCTAAAGAAGATTAGACTACTTGTCCTTGTTTTGAGCTATTTTCTCCTGCAAAAAAAAGTGTGTTAGTAGACTTACATTAAATGGCAATATTGCAAGGTTATAAGTACCTCATAAATATTATCTACCCAAAATACTAGGGAAGATCATTTCAAGGATTTTTGTCCTGGTGTTTTGATTATAATTTTTAAATGATTGCATGCTTGAGCCATGAGATGATATAAAATACAAGCTGAGAGATGATATTATTGTAGCCAACTACATAATATTTTCAAAATTTGGTGTGCCTGTTTCTTTTTGTTTTTGTTACTGCTAAGTTGGTTTGGTGAATTATACATGTAACTCAAAATAAATTGACCTTTTTTTGCTATTCAAATGTTTAGGGAAAGAGTGGTATATGCCGTGTCAACGGGTGCCCACAGATGGGAAAAATGCTTAAAAGATTGGATAATCACCTTAATAAGTTTCACAGAGGTGTTACAAGAGGGTTTAATGATAACCAGCCAAAAAGATGTGTGTTAGAAAAGTCAGGCAAGTCAAGAGTTACTTGTTTGCTGCCTGGGTGTTTTAAAGAAGTAATCCATTTATCTCGCCACATAAGAAATGTTCATTCCATATCTGTCAGTGACTATCGCTCAATGTTGGGAATAAAAGAAAGAGAAATCAAAGGAGACGATGTATAAGTCGTGGATAGATTACGTTTGAATGGGTTTTGAAAATAATTAAATTTCTTTTGAAGTCAGTTTGTCGTGCGTCTGTCCTGTTATTGATCATGAATTAGATCAGATTAGGTTCCTTCTGTCAACAACAGGCTATGCAGTTTATTGGCTTTAATAAGCAATATTTTAAAGCAATTACGTGGCTTTGGCGCTGTTTATCGCGGCTTTGCTGCTCTCAGAGCGCTCAAATTGCTTAAAAAGCGTCAGGTAGGCAGGCTACGTGAAGAAGAACTGTTTTTTTTTGCGCAGTGGACCACACTAAATTATTTTCATACGAGATCTTGGGGAGGAGAATGGGGAGGGGTAAGGGGGGCGTGGTTTGTATTATTTTTGTTAACCAATCAGGACAGTTTAGCAAAGGAGCGTGTTGTCGTTTTCAAATTTCGCAAATATGGCTTCAAGAGTTTCTTCGTCGAGAAGGAAGAATATGGAGGGGAAGAATACTCAGTCCTCGAAGAAGGGTGCTCAGCATGGTAAGAAGGATGTAGAGGTTACAAATATAGATGTTCAAATGTCTGTTCCTAGCACTGGGCCTTCCAAGAACGATGTTGAACAGTACACTGCCGCGTGTGCTGAACCTCCCAAGTCGAAGATTGAGCCTCGCTCTACTGAACAGGAAAGTCTAATTGGCTACGTACAAAATCTTTCGCCGTTGAAGCGTAATCGTAAGAATACTTTAGATTACGCTTCTATGACTTTGCAAACAGCAAGTGGCAATCGTGAGGTGTTATTGTACTCTCCACCTAAAAGGTCACTCCTCTTGGAGAGCGAGAAGAGTCGAAGACCGATCAAAGTGTCATGCTTGACTTGTACTCCCGACAGGAAGAAGTTAATCATAAACGATATGACAAAGGTTTCCTTTCCAGATAGTACGGAGTATTCCTTCCAATTTGAAGATGTGCGATTGGCTACTCCAGATCCGATGACGATTTTACAAGTTTTAAACGAAAGTGATGAGTGGAACTTGGTTACCGTGAAAGGCAAAGTTATGACCGTTAAAGACCCAGTTATCGTGGGAGAAAGGAAACTGAAACTAGCGGAGGCTGTCTTTGCAGATGCAAGTGGTAGTATTGTCTTGGATATTTGGGAAGCGATGATAGACACAATAAAAGAGGGAAACTGTTATTGTCTAAGCAATGTGCTAGTACGTATATGGTCAGGGAAAAAGAAGCTATCTACTTCATTTCGCACCACTGTTTCCTCGATCACAGATGAAACGGCGACTGTCAACATCAGTCCTGATTTAGCTGGAGGTGAGCAGCAAAGTATTGTGGTTGAGTCAGTTACTAGCGATGTCGAAATTTTTTCTATTGAGAAAGTAGAGAGATTTCTTAAGTGTTTAAATTGTAAGAAGAAAATTATTCAAGTAAGTTGCAGCTCAGTAGTGCATTGTGATAGATGTGGACATACAATGAAATCATTGAGGTGTTCAATCGGGTTTTGTGCAAGAGTCCTTGTCGATACTGATGAGGGAAGGTGTATAACGTTGAAATTGTTTGAAGATGTGTTACAGAAAGTCATTGGAGATGATCTTTGTCAATTAAATGAGAGTGAAGTGGCAACGAAACTACTTCTGTTTGACAATGTTCATGTTACGTACGATTCTTCAAGTGGAACTGTGTCTGAACTTAATACAATCAACTAATAAACTAGTTGGCAAGTAGAACTGCATGTGTTTTATTTACACTGAACCATTGAACTAATTGGTTTACTCGACAACGTTCATGTTAAGTTTGATGTTATAAGTTGTTTTCTCACATTTTGAATAAGTTAGCTACTGGATACGTTAAGTAATGTTCATGATAAGTTGTGTTGTTCCACATATTGAAATAGGTTATTTTCTCGCGGTTTCAGTGAACATATATTGATAATGTTCATGTTAAGTTTGATTTGTTATATTTTGAAATAAATATTATATTTGATCTTTCATTGTTATTTAATACCAACTTCATTAAGTTTGTCACCTTCACAACTGCTTATTAACAACTACATGTACACATGATTGTGTACTTTATGGTAAATTCCTCCAGACAAATTGACTTCTGTGGTTAATTTTGTCCAGTTCGGTTTGAAAAACACAAGTCCACTTGTTATAAATAATGTCAATACTCAGCCCTATTTTTCTATTTTAGTGGCTATGGTTGTTGCTTTGAAATAATCGGTCTGCAGACTTTGAGTTTGTTTTCTGGTGGAGATATCAGTAGCACCATTTTGTGGTGATGTCTTCCCTAAAGAAGTTGTTGTTGAGTGGAAATATTCATTTGCCAAATGGAATAGATGTGTTGTTGACAGCATCAAGCACATAGTTTGTACAACGTGGTCTTTTCATTGTTGGTCCACTAAAACTGACATCACATGAGTTCATAGTTGATTGCTTCGATGGGATGTGATATCTTAGTTTGGCAAGTTCTTTTGTTTGTTCCTCATTGATCTTATTGTCATCCTTTGCTGCAATGTGATGGTTATGACTGGGGCAGTATTGACTTCAAATGGTGTACACTGGTGCACCTGTAAAGATAGGGGTGTTGATTTATTGATATGAATGAATGAAATGAATAATAACAGTTAAAATGTAAAAGTCCTTTCCGAGTCTTACTGAACGCAGATGATGGCGCCGGTGTGCTGATGGGTACCTGTAAGGGACTGGTACCACACCAGTGGTCCAGAAGGAAAATTTTTTGTAAACTAGTTCACCACTGACTAACAGGGTTGGCATGGTCAGCAAAAAGTCAGGGAAAATTATATCTTATTCAAGGTCAGAGAGAAGTCAGGAAGTTTCTAAATCCATGTTCAAAATCAGTTAAAAGTCAGGGAATTTTATCTTAAGGTTGCTGCAAATTATTTTTAGATTTTTTTGTGTAGTAAAGGCAATTTTCTTTTAAAAATTATCTGAGCTATCCTTATTTTTGTTGATTGATGGCCAGAATAGTCATCCTGCAGGGTCACTGAAAATTGCTTTACAACAGGTGAAAAGTCGGATTTTTGTTGTCTTGGTGGGTGGCAATCCTGGAGTAAGCAATACAATAATGGTAAATGAGATGCAAATAATATGTGATGTTGGTTTTACATATTTTTAAATATGGATACTTTCATCTTCATAGTGTAACAAATACTGATTTTATACTAAGCAAACAAATATTGGCTTGTGATCACTATAATAGGACTCGAGAACACCGGCAGTTAGCACATGATTTGGTATATTGGTATAGATATGGTCAATTTGTGTATGATAATCTGTAGTAAACTGACTTATCAGTTGTTTGTAGGTTCTTTGTTGTAATAAGCATTTTGTTAATGCCCTTTGTTCTGATGAAACTTCCAACAAATTAACATTGAAGTCACCTAGTATCACAGTAGGTGTATCTGCATCAGGAATTATTGTATCAAGGAGATGATTTATAGTTTCAATTAATTTTTGTTGGTTAGCTTTGCTTTTTGACCTATAGATGCCTACTATATGTAAGTTTGGACCTGGATCATTAAGTACACATACAGTTAGTTCTATATTGTTAAAGTTAGATCTGAATGGTGTAGTTACACAATCTATATTGGATTTAATATACATAGCCATTCCATAACTACTTCTGACATTACTATCTGGGTTAAAGTCATTTCTAAAAAGTTTGAAATTAGCCATTTCATAGGTTGTATTGCAATCAGAAGGGCATAAACGTGTTTCAACAAAGATATTAACCTCAGCTCCTTGAACATTGTAGTCACATGCAACATCATCAAAATGAAGATGAAGAGATCGAACATTATGAAACAGTAGTTTCATTCTAGAAGACTGGTTGTATAAAAGTGGTATAGAAGGGAGTAAACATTGCTGTCTAAGTCTGGACATTTCTTCTTGAACTTTTTGACTAACACAGATTTTTTTTCATTTAGGTTGATTATATGTAGTGTTGAACAATTTTTTACTCTACTTAAAGCAACATAATGCATGTGCTCTCTGGTTGATGATGGTAAATCAAATACTGCTTCATTAAGTGTGTCACCTTGGTAACGATGGATAGTCTTAGCTGCTGCTGGCCGTAAAGGATATTGTCTACGAAGTATCTGGCATTGATGTCGCTTTGAAATCTTGAATTGTCTAGTTATCTCTAAAATTGGTGTCCAGGTTCTATCCACATTTTTGTTAAATAAATGTGCAAATTCATTGCGATGGTTTTGACCTATGCTAGCTTCTGGGAAAGATACCCAGATGATACTTGGCCTAGTGGAGTCTTTAACTCTGTAGTCTATCTTCTCTATGACACACTCGGCACCATTTGTCATACCATCAGTTACATTGACATTTGTTGTCAAGTCATATTTTGCTCCCACAGCAACTGAAACAACATTAAATAAGCCCATAGTTTTAGTGTGATCATCTGGAATTTTTTCTTTGACTTTGTTTTTTAGGTCATCAGACATATCTCCAACAACTATGTCAATACATTTAATTTGAGCTTTTTGAGTATGTGCAGTTTGATACATTGCATTGTTGTGATCATTTACTTGTGCATTTGTTGAGTATAGATGTGTTTTATTGATGGGATAATTTTTCTCACCAGGTTTAATTTTTACAATTCTTTCTTTAAGGACCTTAATATCATTTTGGTTATGTTTTCCTTCTCTAAGTCTGTTTAATAGTTCTGCAAAGTCCTTGTCATCTTTTTGCCTCATGATTTCCCTGAGTTCAAACAAGGTAAAATACTCCTTCCAAATGTTAGTTGCTAAAGCACTGTAAGAATCATTGGTATTTTCAAAGATCCATTTATCAAATACTGGTTTTAATTGGAATAAGTCTCCAACTGTTATCAAGCTCAGATTTCCAAATGGTGACTTGTTTCCCATTATTTGCTGCAGTCGTAAGTTAAGAAAGTTGAACATTCCATTGCCTACCATTGAAATCTCATCAATAAATATAACTTTCAGTTTTCTTAACTGTGCTCGTATTGTATTAAGTCTATCTGTATCAAGTGTGCAGTATTGAAATCCCCTGTTGGCAGGTATTTTAAAAGCAGAGTGAAGTGTGTTTCCCTTGATGTTAAATGCTGCTTTGCCCGTGGGAGCAACTTTCAGTACTTTTGCTTCATCTGGATTTTCACCTGGGACACTATTTAAATATCTTGTGAGTGCTTCATAGAGAGCACTAGTGACAGTACTTTTACCAACTCCAGCACCTCCACTTAAGAATAATCTGAGTGGGTCATCATTAGTTTTAATAGAGTGTAAAACATGGTAAAAGAATTCTTTCTGTCTTTTGTTTAGTGAGCGAACAAGCTGTCGATAATCACTATCATGTAGGCGATTTTGTATAAGTTCTTCATCATCATTATTCCTTGGTAAAATATTCATATCCTGAAATAGATCATACTGACTGTGTTGTTTGTTGGTACCTGGATCAAAACATTCAAATAACTCAGTAGGTTTTGATTTAGCTGCAATATCTTGTTCATTCATGTGTTGTGTATTGGGAGCCACTGGTGCAGAATAGTTATCGTTGTCATTTAGGTCTTTGATGGCCTTGTCAAGAATATCAGAGTGGTATTCATACTGCTGTCTGTTGCTTTTGATGATTTCTTCTACCTGTTGGTATCTTTCTTGGTACGTCTCACAGTCTTTTATGAGATCTTTTTGCTCATTTCTCCATGGGATATAAAGCATAAGTTGTTCTCTACAGTAATTCTCAGGATCATTTTCTTTGT